>NW_026611671.1:0-36607 GCF_023638135.1 Falco biarmicus | reverse complement strand
GGGGGAAGGGGAGGCGGGTGAGGGGCTGTGCGCTGTCCTCTCCAAATTCGGCGCGTCCGGCAAAGCCGTTTTCTGCGTGATGCGGGACGCGGCGGCGGACGCGGCGCAACCGCAGGGCTGGAGCGGTCTGTGCTGCGCCGCTCGCACCCTGCACCGCTGCGTGGCGGCGGGGCTGGAGGTGGAGCAGGTCCGGGAAGCTCTGGGTGCCGCCCGCGGCATCGTGCGGTATTTCCAGCAGGACGCCAAAGCCACCGGGTCCTTGAACGGGAAGTTGGAAGCCACCAAGAGGACGAGGCTGAGCCTGGCGCTGGACGCGGAGGCGCGGTGGCTGAGCACGGCGGAGATGTGCGAGAGCCTGCTGGAGCTCAAGTGGGCCGTCATGGCGGTGCTGGAGGAGCACCCCGAGGGCGCGGCGGCCGCGCCGCGCTTGGCCGATGGCCAGTGGAAAGCTCCTGCAGGACCTGGTGGGGGTGCTGAGGACCGTCAGGATCGCCGTCGCCTTCCTGCGGGAGGAGCAGAACGCCTCCATCTCCTCCCTCCTGCCCTGTGTCCACGGCGTCGCTGCCGCCATCGGGCAGCAAGCGGAAGAAGCCGGCACGGCGCCGTCATCCGGACGGTGGTGGGGAACATCAGGGCGGAGCTGAGGCGGTGCTGGGGGTCGGCGGAGGACGAGAAAGTTCTGGAAAACCCGGCGGTTATCGCCTCCTTTCTGGACCCGCGCTTCAAGGAACTGAGGTTCCTCAGCCCGGCGCTGCGCAACGAGCTCCATCAGCGCGTCAAACCATCTTGTCGCAGATCTCCAACCCCCAGGCCCCCGGCCGGCGGCCGCTTTTGGACGCTCTGCTGGGACTACAAAGCCGAGGGGGGGGGAGGGCAACAGCCAGCCCCCTGCCCCCCAAGGAGCAGAGCGCGCAGCGCAGCGCCGCAGAGCCCCTATGATATCCTGCTGGGGAAGGATCCGACGGAGAGCATGCCGGAGATCCACCAGCAGCTGGAAAATTACATCGTGGGAACCGCTCTGCAAGCGCAGCACCAACCCCTTGGACTGGTGGAAGAATAACGAGCACCGCTTCCCGGCCCGTGGCGCGGCCTCAGCCGGCACTTCCTCGCCATCCCCGCCACTGCCACGCCGCCCGAGCAGGCCTTCGCCACCGGCGAGAGTGCCCTGCAGCACCGGCGAGCCGGCCTGGCGCCGGAAAACCTGGACCAAATCTCTTCTTGCACCAAAACTTTGATTTTCTGGACGTCGTCAGGAGGGGGTAACGATCCTCGCCACAGAGCCCTGCGCTAACGCGCGTGGAGGGACACCAAACCCACCCCGAGCGCCGCCAAGGGATTATTTTTTTATCCCCAAATCCCACCTACGCGTTGGGGTAACCGCCTCGGCGCGAGCCACAGAGCCCACGAGCGCTTTTCCACGCGTAAACCAACTCAGGCCTCATCGCCGCAGCTCAGCACCATAACATCCGTCAATCAGAGTGCTCGTCCCGCCACACCCCATTTTATTTCCTTTTTTTCTTTCCTTTTTGGAAGGAAACGGGCGCTTCCAGCCGCGCAGCGTCTCCCCGGCGTTGCTGCCGAGACGCGCAGCCCGCCTCGCCTGCCGAAACATCGGCGATGGAAAAGCCCGGCCTTGTTTTCGCCAGGCGGGCTGCTTTCCCTTCGGGATCAGATAAAAAAAGTTTTTTGATTTGATTTTTTTTATAAATACAAGGGTTGGGGGGGAAGCAGAAGGAAAACGATCAACGCTCCGCAAAGCTGCCGTTGGGTGAAGGAACTGCCCCAGAGATCATCCTTTAAAGAGGAAAACGGAACTGAAATACGCGTCGGGTCATACTGGATGTGAGTATTTGGGAAAAAACACAGAAAAGCCATGAAAATCTGTGGCCTGGCAACAAGGAAAACGCCTTTTATCCCTCTAATGCCAGCAGAGACACGACTCTTATCAAATTCCTTTGCTGAATTAATCAAATCCTCGGTTTTTCCGGCACCCGAGGCAGCGTCAGTGATGCGGCCGCACACCAAGCGGCGTGCGCCTAAGAACAGGCGCAGGTTCAGGCCAGCAATCAAACATAACGAACTTTAATGGTTTAATTACCGCTGGCGTAACAGGCAAGGGCAGTCCAGAAGCGGCTGGGCTCGGGGGAGCGCCACGCGCGAGGTCCCGATGCGGCCACGGGGCTTCGCGACAGGACCGGGGCGTTCGCGACGGCGGCGATTTCTCATTAATTTCCCTGTTGTGCCTCTTTCTGCCCCAGAAGCACGGGCTGAGGGCGCTCAGCGGGAGTTTTAGACGGAGGCAAAGGACTCCTGGAAGCAAAAGCAGATGGAAGTTGCTCCCGGGATTTGTATTTTGCTATTTCAGTCCCAAAAAAACAGGCTGTGCTCCCCCAGCCCCACGCACTTGGCGCCCGGCGCGATGCCTCCACGGCTCTTTCCGTCAAACAACGCTGAGAAAACCCAAATCCATTTTCAAAAAAAACACGTGCCGGGCACAATGCTGCAGCTTTTCTTCCCCAAACCCCTTTTCGTGGATGTTCTCCGCACCGGGTGGTTTTCTCCAGCAGGAAAAAGCCCAGGTTGATTTTCTGGGATCGGTGCGACTCCGCCAGGGCTCCAAGGCCAGAGAACGTCAGAGTTTGGGGTTTTCTCCTGCACCAACGAACCTGGTGGCTGCTCCAAAATCCTGTTGCCCGTCAGTAGCAGAAGCAGCCGCAGCCTTTGGGTCTTGTCCAGCTTCGACGCCGCTTCCAGATGCTTCTGGAACCATTTCGTCTTCAGGCGGCTTCACCTGCGGGCGGTGCTTCTTCATATGAGCGTTCCTCCCTTTTATCTTCTCAAATACCCTGGAAATTAGAAAACAAACCAGGATTTTTAATTTTTTTTTTTTTTTTAGACGATAAACACTGTTAAACAAGCTTTGTTCTTTCTATTTTGGTGAATTTCTGTGTTATTTTGATGCGTGGTACGGCAGGGGTTCCAGCGCTTCGTGCCGCCGCTGTGCGGAACGTCGGCGTTGTTTTTCAACAAGACAGATATTTGGGTCAAAAGTTGGTTGTAAAATTCAAATAAAAGCGCAAGGTGGCCAAAAGGGGCAGGGGCGGCCCTCCCGGCGCTCGCAGCTCCGCTTCCCCACGTCCCCCTAGGCACAAACTCCATCACTTTCAATCCCTTTTGGCCAAATGCGGCAGGTTTCTAGAAGATTCTTAGCTACCTTCCACACAGGCTGCAGGGAAACATGCTCCGGTTGTCGGCACTTCCAGCCTGGGCGACTGAGCCTCGTCCCGACGGTGGGATGTGCTGCCTGCGTCGCGGGGCATCTTTTTCTCCCTCTTCCACTTCATTTTCCCGTCTTCCTTCCACAGGAGGCAAAGCCGCTTCGGGTTCCAAACAACCTGTAAACCAGAGAGGCCTTAATTAATTTTTTTTCCTTCTCTTCGGAACGGTGAGGGTTGCTAAAGTAGGGGGGGAAAAAAATAGTTGAAACGGTAAAAAATGCTACTTGTAGTGATGGTAAAAAAAAAAAAAAAGCTGGAAAAATCCCTGCGCGGCTCGGGCGGCTGGAACGCGTGGCGTCCAGCGCGAAAAGGCATGAGCCCAGGTGAAGTCCTCCGAGCGCTGAAATAGCCAAAAATCGGGGTGACAACACAGGCCTTGAAGGAAAAAATAAATATTATTTACACCACCCTAAGGGGAATGGCACTTTCCTCCACAAAAAAAATAAAAAAAAGCAAAAAAACAGGGTTAAAGCATAGAATTCCTGAGCTCTGTTGATCCGGGGTTGCGCAGAGTTCTACCATAAAAAAACCCCAAATATCTATTTCTGTGCCCAAAACTCCTGTTTGGAGGCCGGGAGCGGCTCCGAGTCACAGACTAATCCCTGGCCACCCTCAGCGACAAGTCTAAGGAGAGCAACGGGCTCGTTACCGTTAGGAAGGGATCGGGAATTAATTAAACGGGCAAGGGTGCCCGCCCTCGGGAATTAATGCTGCCTGTAAACGAGTCAGGAGCGCGTTCTCGGCGCCGACTGTGGGATGCTCTGCGGTTCCAGATTATTCCCAGAGGAAGTTTGGGAAAGTGGCAGCGGAATCGAACCCCGGGCACCCCCGGCAGTTTTTTCTACCTTTTTTTCAGCCTCTTCCACCTTGTGTCTCTTGAGCTTTTTTCCTATGACTCGACTGTAGGCAAATTTAGCACTTTTTTTCCAGATATAGTAATATTCAACACACTGGGACACACTCTTAGTCTGAATCTATTGCAAGAAAACAGAAGCAACCCATCATGGAAATACCGTAGCAAAATATTGCAGGCACAGACACACAACAAAACTATCTAAAAGGGGGGTTTTGGTGGGGTTTTTTTTTCCCTTTTCCCGTCCTCTCCGGTTACCGTGCCGCGGGAGCCCCGGCGGACGCACTGAGATGGGAGAGAAAACAAAACTTTCCCGCTCGGAAAAGGCTGGAAGGGCCAGAAGCACGCGTGGGCAGCGCGGGTTTTGATATGATTTAATTCTCTCTGGTATTTGGTACCGGAGATATTCGATATTCTGTTGTAATCGGGCACGTCGTCTTGTAGCGGCGTGTTTTTAGCATTCGGGGAGCTGATGCGCGAGGTTTCGGAGGATGGGATCCCGTCACAGCCCCGGATCCACTCGATCAAAAGGTTTTACCTTCTTCTGTATCAGGTGGAAATCCTTCCGTGGGCAGCGAGCGCCTCTTCAAACAGGTCCTTCTCCGGAGAGCTCCAAGCAGCCGAACCTGGCAGCAAACACCGAGGTGCCGATCCTCGTTAAGGTCGCTCGCTGCCTAATTAAAGCCAGCGCAGCCCTTGACCCGCGTTCCCGACATCCCTCCTCCTTCCAAAGCCATAACCAAACCCAGCAGCCAATTAATTAGCAACGACCCTTATTACCACCAGCGGATCGGAAGGGTACGGCTCGGCGCGCTTCTCCCGTTGGGTGTCACTGAGATCACACACACACACCCCCAGCCCAAAAAACTGCCCCAAGCGATGGGGAGCGTTGTTTTTTTAAAAAAAAATAAATAATTTTTTCACATCAGAGTACAGACAGGGAACTTGGCATCCCGGGGGAAGGAAGAACCGTTACTTCCAGTTTACCTGTGTAGTGATAATCAGCCAGCGGATGAGATCCCGATTTCTGCGGCACCCCAAAAAGCAGCATCTCCAAAGCCTCCTGCGGGATTTAACGTGAAAAAATAATAATTTAGGTTCCCCACCAGGGAAGCAAGAGGTGCTTCAGGATGGCCTCAGCTCACAGAAACATTTCCTCAAGCCACACTGGAGCGTTGTACGGAAGAAATCCCTCGGGATATGCCCCCGGGGACCTGCCACCCCCTCCAGGAGATTTCTCTCCGCTGGAGTCGTTCGGGGCTCGTCGCGCGCTCGCGGAGATGCTGCGCACACCGAGTCCTCCCACTGGATTTGGTCGTTCAATCCCTTCCTCAAAGCACAGGGAGAGGAGCAGAACCGGGGCGAGGAGCACCCGGGGTGTTTGTCCAGAGCAGACCTGGGGCTTTAGCGGTGTTAATTATTCTCCAAATCATCACCTATTTATCTAAGAGCTGGTTTTATCAATTAAGGCGGGGGGACGCGATGCCCAGAGGCGTTAATGCAGACTCCGGCGAGGTGCAAGAACTCCGTGGGTTTAGCAAAGAGGCTGGATTCCAGCCTGCGGAAAACCGGGAGCGATTCCCAGCGCCCTCGGGACGGCGGCCGACGCGCGGCTGCTTACCAGGACGTTGCTCTGCGCCTCGTGCAGGCAGTGCAGGGCCAGCTCCAGGTTCATTCCTCCCCCCGGCACGGCGCTGGAGCAGGCCACGTGGAGCAGTTCGGTTACTACAAACGCAACGAAACCCAACCCAACGTCAGTTTGGGGCGAGAGAAAAATAAAAGGTGAAGCGGAAGGAAAAAAAATAAAAGGTGAGGCGGAAGGAAAAAAAATAAAAGGTGAGGCGGAAGGAAAACGGGGAGAAGTGTGGCAGATGGGCTGGAGACCAGGAAAAGGCATGGGAAAAAAAATAATTAGCAGCTCGTTAGAGCATGAGAGACCTCTGTCCTGCGTGGGCTGGGTTAGTGGCGATGTCTCCCCAGGGCTTCCACACCAAGAGCCCTGCCTCTCCGTCCTCTTCCAGGCTGGATCCACACCGGAGCTCCGGTATCTCTGCCTGAAACTGGCTCCCAATGTTGATGTGGCTAAAGGAAGGAGGAAGAGGAGGGGAGGAAGGCAAGGGTACATCACGACAGCTGGCGGTCGCAGGGGCTCCGAGCGAGGATAAACACAGCACGCACACCAGCCGCTTCCAAAAAAACCCAAAAACCAAACCACGACCAGCTTCCACGGTTGCTTCTCAGCCCGCAGAGTGTCACCGCGCCACCCCCGTCACCCTCTTGTCTCCCATCAACTGGAAAAATTCCTCTGCTTTCCTCAAAACCTGAGCAAAAGGCGTGAGGGGGCGCTTTGAGACTAATGGGGAGCAGGAGGAAAGGGGGGAGGCTGCGACCACAGGTGAAAAACGGCGCCCGAGTGTCGCGTGGCGCGAGGGAGGGGGGGCGTTTCCAATAAAATCAAGATTAAATAAAACCGAAACGGCGGTTCCCTCCTCGCCCGCGGCCCCCCAACGCTTGCCCATTACTCCAGCCACCACGCCACGACTCACGGCTGGACGCTGGACTTTGGTGGTCTCGTTCATGAGACAAAGGCCAAGGTCTCCAGACGCTCTGCCTGAAAGATACCAAAAAAAAAAAGGTCCCTCCAGGTAAAGGGATCAACTCCATGTCGAGGGATCACCCCCCAGCCCACGCAACCACGGAATGTTCCAGAACTCTGAGCACATCAGCTCCAAGCACCACCAAGCCTTGCTGCTAAGCACCGTATCCAGGAGTCCCACCCCCCCTGGCCAGCCCAGCCACCTTTTCCACGAAGAAATTCTTCCAAAATTCCCACATAAACCTTCCCCCGGGGCAGCTGAGGTTTCCCCTTGTCCTACCACCCGCCCAAACCCCCTCCCGGGTGACACCCCTCCCCCCCAAATTCTCCTCCGAAAAAAATACGGAGCAGAATCCGAACCCAGGGGAAAGTGTGCTCGCAGGGCTGACACGCGGGCGTCCTCCCCACGTTGACATTGGGCTTGTTTTGGTGCAACCATGATATATTTTTTAATATTTAGGAAAAGGGAAATTTTGCACCAAATAGCAGTAAATAAAAGCAGCGTCACCAAAAGCGACGGTTAAACTGCCCCACGTAAACGGCCGGAGTGGATCCCCCAGGAAGGTGGTTGCCCACTCCGATTTCTAATGGATCTTGGAGGAAAGCACTTTAGATCCGGTTCCTGCAGCCTGTAGGGCAGCCAGCCGGGTTCCCCCCGGTCCCGTTCTGGAGGATGGGATTACCTAGGACGGTGCTGAGCAGCCGGCCGGGATCACCGCGGGCGGAGGACGAGCAGAGGGTGCTGAAATAGAGGCCGGATCCTTCCCGCAGGGGGCTGAGCATGGGAGGGGGGCGTGTAGGGGGAGCGCTGGAGCAAGTCCCGCAGCAGGTGATCCACCAGGATGGTGGGCGAGCGGAGGGTGCTCCGGTAGCAACCTCCCAGCCCCGGCGGGGCGTCGGGGGCCGCCGGAGGAGGGATGAAAAGGGATTTTGGCCGCGGCAGCTTCATTTGGTGGTGCAGGTTGGCTCCCGGGTCCTTCCCATCCACGCCATCCTTCCCGCTCACCTGGACAAGGCAATTCCAAGCAAAACATCAAATCCCTGCATCCCAGGAAGGAAGCAGGAGGCGTCCGAGGTGCTTGAAAACTACTTTTGTAGTCAGAGTGGGCTGAAGGGGGAAAAAGAAAAAGGGAAAAACCTGGGAAATAGTCTTGCAATTCTTTTGTAGTCAGAGAGGGCTGAAAGGGGAAAAAAGAAAAAGGGAAAAACCTGGGAAATAGTCTTGGAATTCTTTTGTAGTCAGAGAGGGCTGAAAGGGGAAAAAGGGAAAAACCTGGGAAATAGTCTTGGAATTCTTTTGTAGTCAGAGAGGGCTGAAAGGGGGAAAAAGGAAAAATTGGGAAATAGTCTTGGAATTCTTTGTAGTCAGAGAGGGCTGAAAGGGGAAAAAGGGAAAAGGGAAAAAATTGGACAATTGTCTTGACAATTCTTTAAATCGCCCAGGAAATCTCCGAGCATTTCCCTAGGCTCTGCATCCGTCCCACATCACACCGCCGACACATCCCACGCCACCTTTTTATTTCCGTGCAATTCAAGGTGACAAACAAGTTATTCCAAGGAATTTCTGGCCGTGGGTCCCAGGATCTGCCCACGGCCGCCGCGTCGTTTGCGTGGGATTTGAGGGAGCGATTCCAGCCCAGTGCTACCACGAAATCACGGGAAGGCCGGAGGAACGCGACGGGCCGCTCACCTCATTCCCAGCTGGCAAGCTCGTAGCCGACACCGGAACAGAGACGGGAATGACCAGAGGAGCCACCGGCACGTTCCCTGATGGCATCCAGGGTTTGGAGGGCTGGTTCCCATCTCCGGCCGGCAGGGGAGCCAGAGGTGGCTGGCACCTCCTGCGTGGCACACCTGACCACAAACACAGGGTATGAGGACAGCAAAGCGCTTCGCAAACAACTCGCTTCTGCTTTCTCCGAAATAACAACGATAGTAAGAGCTACTACGCCGAGTAAGCCCCTTTAAGTGGGAGCCCGGATCGGGGATCCTTGCTGTGCCCGCTCCCGTTTCCCCAAGCGCCCAAGTTCACGCTCTTGGCTAGAAAAAAGCTCCCCCCAAGATGTGTAAAATAAAACTTAAACCCAGAATCGGCTACAGAAGCAACGAGCCGAGCACCGGGCCATGGTGCCACGGTGCGGCCGGGGGCTTGCGGTGGTTTCTCACTCAGGCGAAGCGGCTTTTCAAACTAACACGCCACCGTTTTTAAAAATTATTTAAGAGCATCCACTGAAGGGCTCCAGCAGCGCCACGCTCCTGGATCTTTTCCTCAAATTCCCAGGATAAGGGGAAGTCACTCCCAGCTTTTATCACCACGCACGAGGTTTAAAAAATAAATTCCTCGGGACCTTGATTTAAATTCCTGTCGAACGCCAAGCGCTGAAGGATTCCAGCCCCCGGTACCTGCTGCTCCTCCTTCCCTTGCGCTGAGTGCCAGCGCTCACCGCCAAAACGCCCGTGGCTCTCCAGGCCCTTCCCGGTGGAACGGGGCCGAAGGCAGCTCCGGAAGAGAACGTCGCTTTCGCAGCCGCTGCCGTCCACCGGAGCGGCACCGGTGCTGTCGCTAGGTGAAAAATTGAGATAAAGGATGGGAAATGAAGATTAGAAAGTGGAACCACTTTTAAAATGGAGATTTCATCGCGATCAAGGTTAGAGCCACGCGTGTGTTTCCCGCCAGAAAGCTCGGTTCGGGTGGGAAATGGCTGCAGTTCGTTTAGCAACGAGAGAAATTTAATTAGAGGGAAACCCCTGGCAGGGCTTCACTCAGCGGCGTTACAAAGGTGCAGCTTTAAATCAGGGGATGCGGCCCGCCTCTTCCGAGCGTGAATTATACCCGTTTAACCGATAACGCACAAATATTACTTCCAATATTAGGTATACAACTTCAAAAATAATCATAAAACTTTTTACTGCCACACCACGGAAGAACAATCTGCTTTAAAAACTCCAGGAGCGTTTTTCTTTAAAAAACACACATGTGGCCAGACTACCAAGGCTAGCTGGAGCAGGTAACTATTTTCACGATGAGCCACGACTTTTAATTTGCCACTCAAAAGTGACAAAGTAATTCTTAATGAGGCAGCAGCTCCCTTAGCCGTGACAGTTCGCAACAGGCGGGCAGGGCACCCCTCCCGAGGCCGGCGTGGGGACCTCGCCGCTGCTCAGAAGGACGCAGAAAATAATTATTATTTTTTTTTTTCCCCCAGAAGGGTGCAGAATATTAAAATCTCTTTTTTTTTTTCTTTTTTCCCCCCATGGAGCAGCTTGCTTTCTCGCTCAGCAACCGGCAAAGCCACCCAGGCTGGGCAGGAAGGTGGCAGAGCTGCGATTTAGCGACAGAAAACTCCACAGGCCTGCGGGCCCCGGCATCAAAGGGAAGCGGGCAGCCACCAAAGAAGAGGGAATGACGCGTTTTTTTCTTCAGCAGAGAGAAACCATTCTGACTCTAAATCACCAACTGACTCTAAAAATAATCATAAAATCAGCTAATGGCTTCGAAAACCTAAATTCAGGGCCTGCCTCCATGATTCTAACACAGGAATTCTCCTTGCAGCCTGGCGGGGTCACCAGGAATGCGACTGAGAGCAAAGCCTCTGCCCGCTGGGAAACCCTTGAAGGAGGGGAATCCCCTTCACCTTATCCCAAATCCCCATTTTTTTTCCTTCCCTGGCAAATCTGGGGGCTTTTTGTTGTTGTAATGTGTGAAAGAACAAGCTCAGGTCGTTCCTTATTGCGTCCTAAACCACCTTCAACACTTCACACAAGCCACCTGCCCGCCACACTGCGCCGGTTTGACCGCTGCCAGTTCGGAATTAGGTCGAAAGTCTCCTTGTTCTAATTTAAACACCTATTAATTAGCTGGCCGGATGAAAGGGCTACATTAAATCTCAGCCCCCGAGGGAAAAGGGCCCGAGAAGGTGCTAAAACACGCTCTAGAAACCACCAGCCCCCGCAAAACTTGAGCTGCGAGCGGACTTACCGGCCAGCCGGCAAGCGAGCTCCCTCCGCTGCGTGTGTCAGGGTGTAGATGTTGCCACCCTGTGGGTAAAAAGAACCAATAAATCGAGGGCAGCTGTTGTTCTGCCCGCCAGCAAAGCTTGAAAATATAACCAAAAGCAAAACAATAAAATAAAACCGACAAAAATAAAAGTTATTCCGTTTCGGAGAAGAGGAACAGAATGTTTTCTCCAGGAAAATAACGCACAGCGAAGCAGCGCTCATTAATAAATCCTGGAAGTCTGGGCAGACAACTCCAAGGGCCACTGGCCCGCCTGCCAAGGCCACCGGCCCGTCGCAGTGGCCTCAAGAAGCCGGGGTGAAAGGCCACGTTGTGACACAACCCAAGCCTTGATCTCGTTCAATTACTTCAAAACCTTTGGCATGGATTAATTAATGTTTTCAGAGCGCTCTGGATGCGTAAAGTGCCGTTATTGGGGAATCCAGAGCTGCCAGCGCAAACAAGCAGCGCCGAGAAGCGCGTGGGAGGGCAGTGAACGCGATACAAACGCGGGTGGAGCGGAACGGATCGGAAAGAGCGCGGTGCCGTACTTGAATCCTGTTGAAGATGGTGAGCCGGCGCCGGCACCGGAGCCGCGGGGAAGGACGCCATGGCACCTGGCTCGGGGCAGCCAGCTTCTCCCTGCGGCTGGCCGGCGGACGCCAGGACCAGCCGGTCCTCGCCGGCGCTTTCCTGGCTGTCTTGGCGCTACCGTCGTTACTCTTCTCTTTTTTCAAGGTAGAAAGCTCGTTTTCTGGCTGGTGGGAGCAGGGAACGGCCTGTCGGAGGTGTGCGGAAAGCCCTTGGTACCCCGTCGGCTGCGGACGCTGGGAGGCGAAGGCAGGCCGTGGCTGTCGGAGCAGGTTGCTGCCAGGCACGCGGCCCCCCGGAGCTGCCGGTGGGGATGGAGCCAGCGGAGAGTCAGCGATGGCCTGGAAGAGGTGCTGCTGCGGCATCTGCAGCGGCCCCGGGCATGCAGCGGGCTCCGGGGGTTTGGGGAAGAGCTGCCCCGCCCTCGTCACGCTTCGAAACCTCCGGAAAACTCGGCTCCTCGGCGTTCTCCAGCGGGCAGGAGGCGTGGGGTTCCGCTGATTGAAAGATTTCTCAAAACAACCCAGGGCCGGCTCGCTCAGCGCATCCTCTTTGGCTTTAAGAGGCGCAGCAGGGACAGGCGAAGCATCCGGACGCTCGTCGGCTGCGGCAGGCGGCTCGCAAGCAAGGCAGACGCTGTTCCTCTCGGATTTAGCACACACTGGCATGTTTCTCATGCACTCAAAGTTATCACTCGAGCGGGTTTTCAGGTTTTCGGGGGGCAGGAAAACATGGCAGGGTGCTGTCAGGACAAGGCTGCAGCCCCGCAGGCTCCGAAATAAAAGACACCGTGGTGAGATCAATCGCCATGTTCTCCCACGGCGCAACCACAGGCACCTCGGTGGGATTTGTGACGCTGGAAGAAGCGGCATCCCCTCTGGCACGAGGAGCAATCCCGCGAGAAATCATCCTCCGCCAGCCCGCTGCCGTCAGACGCGAGGCGGGAGGCCCGGCTGGGCCCTGGCGAGGCGGCGTCCGCGTGTTCTGCCGAGGGGAAGGCAACCTACGGGGACAATTCTGACTCACGACGTCCCTCAGCAGGTCACTTTCGGGTGGGAAAGGGCCCGATTCCGAGCACGGAAGACGTCCCTCCGCTGATTTCCCACCACCTTGGCTACCTGGAGCGGGAAGGAGCGAGGGTTCCTCGCCGGCAGGAGCCTCCCTGCAGCTGTGCCGCAGCCCGTAATGGCGCCGCAGCGAACGGGGGTTGCAGTAACTCTTCTCACAGTCTGGTTCCGGGCAGATGAAAGGGGTTTTTTTCTGATGCGTCAACATGTGTCCGCTCCTGTAGAGAGGAAGAAAAGAAAATATCGTGTCTTAGCACACCCGAAGCACCGGCAGGACGCGCAGGGCGGTCACGGGGGTGGCTTTGCAGCCTGCAAGCGCGCGCAGCCACGCCGGCCAACATGGGCCCGTTACGACTGTCTCGTGTTTTCAAGTCGAAAACGGCGCAGACAGCAAAAATGAGGCGGGTGTGTCCCCCAAAATCAAGGGGAAGCTGTAAACCACGGGCTGGCGCTTCGTAAAGGCACGTTTTAGGGACGGCGCAGGTCCGCGGGCCATCGCTTGGTCCAACACGAAGCAAACGGTGTTTTACTTAGTCCCGGACCAAGACCGGCCGCTGCCACAGGGTGCAGTGTTACAGATTTTTCCACAGCTGGGCAGAAATAGATGCTTTCCAGGGTTTTTTTCCCACACCAGGCTGCTCTGGAAAATGAAAAGGGAATTTGCATCTGGTAGTGAAGTCGGTTTGTAAACCTCACTTCGCAGCGGTCGGTGGCCTGAAAAGGCACAAAGGCTCCCGAGCGCTGCGAGTTCTGGAACTGGGAAATAAACGGCGGCAGGAGCCGAGGTTCTTGAGAGCCGGCTAAGCCGAACGCCTACGTACAGGTGGTCCGGCCGCTTGAAGGCCTTGCTGCAGACGGCGCAGACGTGCAGCCCGCTCCTGGCTGTGGCTCAGGCCAGTGTTTGCTGAGAGCGCTGGCGCTGCCGAACACCTTCCGCAGCGGCTGCAGCCCAGCGGCGAGCTCTGAGAGGCCCAGGGGAGGCTCGCCGCTCCCCGCCGATCCGCTGCTGCCTCCTCCAGCCTCCTCCGGTCCCGCCAGCGCGGGGAAGCTCCGGCTCTGAAAGAAGGGAGAAAGCGACAGCCGCTTTATTTACCTTTGCAATGACACGCTTCTCGCTTTAGCGCTAATAAAAACACGTCTTTTTTCATAACACTTCTGTTGGAGGGCGCCGGCCTCACGGGCTGAATATCTGCACCAGAACGAGTAAGAAAGTCCCGCAAACCTGCTCCCCTCTTACGATTTGTGGCTCTGGCGTCAGCTCCGTAGTAATAAAATAATAAAGAAATAAAGCAGCAGCTCAGCTGCTTAATTTCTGGGGTCTCCAGACACCTCCACCCTTGCACAGGTTACACCCTTCACCAGTCTGAACCTTGACACCGTGAATTTTACCGTCTTCCCCCTCCTTTCTCGGGAAAGAGGTTTTGGGATCACCCCAAACGGTTTTTGCTGGAGGTGCCGTACCGAGGGCAGTCTGACTAGGGGATAACCCCGGGGCTTCCCCCAGACAATTCCAGGTTCCTCACCCACGAGCCGGTGGAAATACAGGCCCCAGTCGTTAGGGGAAAGTCTGATTTTCTCGTTTGAGCGCTGCTAGTTACAGTTTTACAGCCATTAGCAATTAAGTTATCCGTTCCCTCCAGAAGAACGTGTAACTCAAGGCGCTCTCCTCGCAACGGCAGAGCCAGAAAAAGCCCGTTCTGCTCAATCCATTTCACAGAGCGTTTGAAACGCGGAAAGAATTAAAGAGAACATCTCTCCTCCGCTGCGGGGAAAGATGTTCGCAACGTATTTAGCAAATTTATCATTTTAATGCCTTCGCGTTTTCTGTTTCCAGCCAGAGGGCAGGTTGCAAGGACTCTTAAAAGAGCCAAAACCCAAAGAGATTCCTGCCTAGGGTATAATTGTAAGAAAAGAGGAGAGCAGCAAAGTTCCTGCGGAAGAGAGGGGTTATGATTATTATAATCTTCCACAGCCTTAGCAATCTGAACGTCATCTCCCAGGTTAAAACATTCTCAAAGTGACAAAACCTGGAGCATCCACCTATTTTACCTGAAAGATCCTTCCGCACCGCGCCCGCACGCAGCTCCTAAATAACCCCAGCCGCTTCCACCTGCCAGAGACCCTTGAAAAGAAGCGAGAAGGCGGAGCGCGGCGCACTCACCCTGCTGCCAGGGCTGCCAGTCTGACCCCTGAGCTGGCCGGAGCCGCAGTCCTTCGCCAGGTAGAGGGAGAACACGTTCAGCTCGGCCTCCAGAAGCGTCGCCGGCCGCATCGGCGTCCAAGCTGCTCAGCCCCGCGTAGCTCACGCCTTTCGCTGTCGGGCAGAGGTTGCAGTCGAGGGCCTCGCTGCAGAGCAGCTCCTGGCTTTCGGGAAATCCCGGGAGGTGCATCTCCAAATGAATCCCATTCTCATCGTCGAAGGGGTACTGGTCCATGCTCGCTGCCAGCCTTACAGCCAGCCGAAGGCAGTCTTGTTTACACCCAGAGCAAAACTCGAGGCTGCGAGGACCACCAAGCCGCCTAAAAAACCAAAACACACACGAAAAATGAAGGAAGAGATGATTTGACATCACTCACCAATCCCCCCAACCAGTACGGCAACTGGGGGTACCACCCACACCTTCTCGGAGAAGAAACCTGCAGCATCCCCTTCCCCGTTTCAGACACCCCACGGGCACGTTTGGGGTGACAAGGGGGTCTTCTTACAAAAACCGTGCTAAGCCAAAGGGTGGAAGTGTTTCCCCCACCCCAGAAGAGGCTGAAAGCAGGGAAAGGCTGCCTGGGGAACTGCAGTGGGATTCGGGGGGGGCTTTCTCCTGAGGAGAAACGCTGCTCCTGGCCTTGCAGGAGGCTGTGGGACCACCCCAGGGATGGGGCTGGGGGCTTTCCCCTGAGGGAAACCCTGATCCCCGCCATACCAGAGCCTGTGGGACCACCCCAGGGATGGGGTTGGGGGGGCTTTCCCTGGGGGGAAACACTGCTCCTGGCCTTGCAGGAGGCTGTGGGACCACCCCAGGGATGGGGCTGGGGGCTTTCCCTGAGGGAAATGCTGCCTCCTGGCTTTGCAGGAGGCTGGTGGGACCACCCCAGGGGTGGGACTGGGGGCTTTCCCTGAGGGAAACGCTGCTCCTGGCCTTGCAGGAGGCTGTGGGACCACCCCAATAATGGGGCTGGGGGGGTTTCCCTGAGATAAATGCTTCTCCTGGCCTTACAGGAGGCCATGGGACCACCCCAGGGATGGGATTGGGACGAAGCGGGGGGCTTTCCCTGAGGGAAACCCTGATCCCCGCCATACCAGAGCCTGTGGGACCACCCCAGGGATGGGGCTGGGGGGCTTTCCCCGAGGGAAACGCTGCTCCTGGCCTTGCAGGAGGGCTGTGGGACCACCCCAGGGGTGGGACTGGGGGCTTTCCCCTGAGGGAAATGCTGCTCCTGGCTTTGCAGGAACCTGTGGGACCACCCCAATAATGGGGGCTGGGGGGTTTCCTGAGATAAATGCTGCTCCTGGCCTTACAGGAGGCCATGGGACCACCCCAGGGATGGGATTGGGACGAAGCGGGGGCTTTCCCTAAGGGAAACCCTGATCCCCGCCATACCCAGAGCCTGTGGGACCACCCCTGGGATGGGATTGGGACCCAGGGGGGCTTTCCCTGGGAGAAAAGAGGTTTATGGCCTTGCAGGAGGCTGTGGGACCAGCCCAGGGATGGGGCTGGGGGGCTCTTCCCTGGGGGGAAATGCTGCTCCTGACCTTGCAGGAGGCTGTGGGACCACCCCAGGGATGGAGTTGGGGGGCTCTCCCTGAGAAAAATGCTGCCCCCCATGTGGCAGGAGGCTGTGGGACCACCCCAGGGATGGGGCCTGGGGGGCTTTCCCATGAGGGAAATGCTGCTCCTGGCCATGTATGAGGGTGTGGGACCACCCCAGGGATGGGGCTGGGGGCTTTCCCTGAAGGAAACGCTGCTCCTACCTTGCAGGAACCTGTGGGACCACCCCAGGGATGGGGCTGGGGGCTTTCCCCGAAATAAATGCTGCCCCCCATGTGGCAGGAGGCTGTTGGACCACCCCAGGGATGGGATTGGGACCCAGGGGGGCCTTCCCTGGGAGAAACGAGGCTTATGGCCTTGCAGGAGGCTGTGGGACCACCCCAGGGATGGGGTTGGGGGCTTTCCCTGGGGGGAAACACTGCTCCTGGCCTTGTACAAGGGTGTGGGACCACCCCAGGGATGGGATTAAGGGACAATGGGGGGCTTTCCCTGAGGGAAACGCTGCTCCTGGCCTTGCAGGAGGCTGTGGGGACCAGCCCAGGGATGGGACTGGGGGGCTTTCCCTGAGGGAAATGCTGCTCCTGACCTTGCAGGAGGCTGTGGGACCACCCCAGGGATGGAGTTGGGGGCTCTCCCTGAGATAAATGCTGCCCCCCATGCAGCAGGAGGCTGTCAGACCACCCCCAGGGATGGGGCTGGGGGCTTTCCATGAGGGAAACGCTGCTCCTGGCCATGTATGAGGGTGTGGGACCACCGCAGGGATGGGATTGGGGGGCTTTCCCTGAAGGAAACGCTGCTCCTGACCTTGCAGGAACCTGTGGACCACCCCAGGGATGGGGTTGGGGGCTTTCCCCGAAATAAATGCTGCCCCCCATGTGGCAGGAGGCTGTTGGACCACCCCAGGGATGGGATTGGGACCCAGGGGGGCCTTCCCTGGGAGAAACGAGGTTTATGGCCTTGCAGGAGGCTGTGGGACCACCCCAGGGATGGGGCTGGGGGGCTTTCCATGAGGGGAACACTGCTCCTGGCCTTGTATGAGGGTGTGGGGACCACCCCAGGGATGGGGTTGGGGGGCTTTCCCTGATGGAAACGCTGCTCCTGGCCTTGTACAAGGCTGTGGGACCACCCCAGGGATGGGATTAAGGACAATGGGGGGCTTTCCCTGAGGGAAACGCTGCTCCCAGCCTTGCAGAAGGCTGTGGGGACCACCCCAGGGATGGGATTGGGACCCAGGGGGGCTTTCCCTGGGAGAAACGAGGCTTATGGGCCTTGCAGGAGGCTGTGGGACCACCCCAGGGATGGGGCTGGGGGGCTTTCCATGAGGGGGAACACTGCTCCTGGCCTTGTATGAGGGTGTGGGACCACCCCAGGGATGGGGCTGGGGGCTTTCCCTGAGGGAAACGCTGCTCCTGGCTTTGTACAAGGGTGTGGGACCACCCCAGGGATGGGATTAAGGACAATGGGGGGCTTTCCCTGAGGGAAACGCTGCTCCTGGCCTTGCAGGAGGCTGTTGGACCACCCCAGGGCTGGGATTGGGGGGCTTTCCCTGAGGGAAACGCTGCTCCCAGCCTTGCAGAAGGCTGTGGGACCACCCCAGGGATGGGATTGGGACCCAGGGGGGCTTTCCCTGGGAGAAAAGAGGTTTATGGCCTTGCAGGAGGCTGTGGGACCAGCCCAGGGATGGGGCTGGGGGGCTTTCCCTGAGGGAAACGCTGCTCCTGACCTTGCAGGAGGCTGTGGGACCACCCCCAGGGATGGAGTTGGGGGGCTCTCCCTGAGATAAATGCTGCCCCCCATGTGGCAGGAGGCTGTCAGACCACCCCAGGATGGGATTGGGACCCAGGGGGCTTTCCCTGGGAGAAACGAGGCTTATGGCCTTGCAGGAGGCTGTGGGACCACCCCAGGGATGGGGCTGGGGGGCTTTCCCTGAGGGGAACACTGCTCCTGCCCTTGTATGAGTGTGTGGGACCACCCCAGGGATGGGGGCTGGGGGCTTTCCCTGAGGGAAACTCTGCTCCCCACCTTACAGGATTCTATGGGACCACCGCAGGGATGGAGTTGGGTGGCTTTCCCTGAGGGAAACCCTGCCCCCAGCCTTGCAAGCGGCAGCAGAGGCGGCCCCTCCCTGAGGGGAACACATCCGGGGGGAGGCAGGCGGGGGCTGCGCGTCTCCCATGGATTGGAAGGGGGGGGGGGGGAGGGGGGGGCTACAGCCACCCCGGCAGTGGAGGGGCTGAGGTGAGGGGCTAAGGAAAGGGGGGGAGGGGGAGAAAGATGGACACACACGTTCCTTACAGCGTGTACGAGGAAGGTCCCTCGGCGCCGCCCGCCGTTTTCCCGCCGCCGTTTTCCCGCCCAGCCGCCGGCGCACGCGCGCTGACCCCCGCCCCCCCCCCCCCCCGCGGCCGGGGCGGCTGCGCGCGGGCGTCACGTGACGGGAGCGGGCGGGAGGAGCTGTGGCGGGAAAACGCCGGCGTGAGGGGAAGGCGCCATTTTGTGAGGGGGAGGGGGGGGGGGAAAGGGGTGAGGGGCGAGGAGGAGGGTGAGAAGGGTGTGTGGAAGGCACGGGGGGGGGGGGGGGGGGGGGGGCTGGGTTTATGGGGAGGGGAGCCTGGGGAATGGGTGTTTATGCGAGGGGGAGAGGGGGGTGGCGCTGGGTGGGTGGATGGATGGATGGAGGGAGTGGGGAGGGCTCTGTGTGAAATAAAGGTTCAAGGAACCCTGCGACCTCTTTTTTTGCAGGGTTAGGGTTATTTAGGCGCTGCGGGGTGGTAAAAGGGGGAAATTTGGGAAGGGGGGGTGTGATTTTAAAGAACAAAGTCAAAATTTCTTAGTGACTGAGTATCCTTTTTTTGGCAGCACTGGATGCACGGGGGATCCTTCTGCCTAACGCGCATGACTAAAGTAACTACCTTAATTAAATATTCATTGTTTTATTGTATCAATATAACGCCTGTACATACTCATTACCTAGCCCTGCCTACTCTGGCTTTGTATGTTAATCAGCTTATCAGCCCTTTGCGCTTGGGCAAATTCCTCCAAGAATTGTGGGCAGGGGTCTCTGGGAGGAAGGCCGTAGGTCTTCCTCGTGGTGTACGTTTCACCTTTTGCCTGGTACGTGATGGTTTTGCAAGTTTGCGGTGTTCTTATCGGTCTGAGCTAATTTATGTCCGTGTCGACCATCTGTTTCTTCTGCTTGTTTCTTTTAGTCGCTCCCTGTAGATAACTTATAAACAGGCCCCTTGTTAGAGAAAGTTAGAGACACAGACTCCTTCTTTCATCAGCGATTTCATTAATTATTTCTTTCAGACCATGGTTACATGACCTAATTACTATACCTACGTTCTTTGAGCAAATACAAGTTCTTAGCCTTGCTACAGGGCTGTACGGAGGTTTTCATAGCAGCTTTTGTTGTGCAACTACTAGTTTCATTAGAATATATTTCTTATATTCATTATATTTTAACTACAAGGTTTTATTCTATCCTAAAGTGAATTCATGCAGTATCAGGGGTGATGGTGTGGAGGGAGGATGCGTGGGGGGGGGTGGGGGTGGGGAAGGGACTGGAGATGTGAGTTATGGGGCAAAAACTGAGAAAACGTAGGCTAGGCCCAGGCAAGAGTAGATGGTTTTATCTAAGCTTCAAGCAAAAAACGACCAGCTGGGCATTTTGCAAGCAAGGAGTGACCAAATGTATTTTGTTGGGCATTTTGCAAGCAAGGAGTGACCAAACGTACCTCTCACCTGGGTGTTTTGTCGGCTGGCTTTGGATAAATTCTTTACCTCGTTTTATTACTCCCTTGTGAAACGGGAATATTGTCTCATGGGATGGCTGTTACCTTTCTACGGTGCTTGTAAAACTCCGAGGAACCCCGGTCTTTTCAAGTGGAAAAGGGGTTGCAGCTCATCAGGATCGCTGTGAGCCCCCTCTCCAAGCTATTTCCAGCACCTTTTTGTTGGTTTTATGTTTGTTTTCCCTGTTGTTCGTTTCTTTTAACATTATGGTGTGAAGGAAATTGCTCGGTTTAGTTTTAGCGCGCTGTCCTTCTGTCCCAGGATGAGTGCTGGGCCATTCCTGGGTCCTTAATAATAATAACAACTTAATTGCACCAGTGCAAAAGCTGTATTATTGGTATTCCCATCTAATAATCCCTTGGGATTATTATCCCTTGGGATTAGTATCCAATAATCCCAAGCATCCCTTGGGATTATTATCCAGTAATCCCAAACAGGATTAGTATCCAATAATCCCAAGCATCCTTGGGAGCCACCTGGATCCTAGCAAAAGACATTTGGGAGAAGTTGGGGGGGGGGAAAGGAAATAATAGAGGGAAATAAAACAATGGTTTTTTTTAATTGGAAAGGTGTAGGAGCGACTCCGGCTGCTGCAGTCTAGTGGTTAAAGCAGGAACCACCTGTGAGGAGAGGCACAAACCTTTGAGCGTTCGGTTATTACTACATTAAAAATGGTATGTAATTCTGTTAGTCATCAGGTATATTTTAAGCAAACCTAAAAATAGCGGCGTTTGGGGGGTTCGTTTGTGACTGTGCCATGCCAGGTTCCTCTCCAGAGTGAATGTTTGCGTCCACGGGGGGTGTAATATAAATTAATTAGCACGCCGCGTGATGCAGCTGATGCTTTATTTCTTAAAAAGAAGGGGTTTTACCGAACTTTGGTGGGTGGGGGGTGCAATACCGGTGGGTCATTTCGCTCTGCTGCAGGATTTGACCCCAGTTAAAGCTGGAAGAAGCTGTCCTGGTGAGGATTTCTATCCCGGGGGGAGCACTGAGCTGGGACAGAAATGTGTCGCGACGGTGGGATGCGACACCCCAGCGTGCTGCTGCGGTGAATTTCCCCTCGTCCTTCATCGTAAAAGCAGTGTTGGAAGTTTTTGGGGTTTGGTCTGGGTTTTTTTTTTTTTCCCCCTGAGGAGTTGCTCGTAAAGTCACCGTCGTGAAAGGCAAAATTCTTCGTTATGACGATGTTGTTAATGCTTCCCGCTTGGAAATCACCCCCAGGTTTTGAGGGCGCTGTTGATAGCAACATCCTTCGGGGGAAGAAGTCCTGTCCCGTGGGTTAATCAAATTATCGCTTACAGTGGCTTTGTGCCAACTGCTTTTTGCCTTGGCTTGTGGGTTGTTTTTTTATTTTTTTTTTTTTTTAAGGTAGGCTCCGCTGTGTTCAGTGCTCTGGGATGTAGGGTAAAAAAAAAAAAAAAAAAAAAAATTCCAAGACAAGGGTGCGTCGTGAAGCTTAAAGGTTTGTTGTGAGCGCTGCTGACGGTGGGTCTGTCTCTTTTTCCCCTTCCTGATAAAACCAGCTCGGAATCCTGCTCCTCCTCCGGCACCGTACCCGGTTGACGGCTCCCGGCGTTCCGGCGGCGAAGATGGAGCGATGGTGGCCGATGACGACGACGATGACAGCGTTCGGCTGGGCTGGCGCTGCGCTTTTATAGCGTAATGCACCAAAATAAAACCCCGGCAGGTCCCACCCAGGTACAAACAGAACGTATATCCAATTCAAATCCAACCAATCCAGGGGTATAAACAAAGCCCCAAGCCCGGCCTCTCGCAGATTAATTACTCGCACTGGTCAATCATATTTAACCCGCCTAATCAGGGCGCGGGCAAGGCGCCTGGCCCTGCCTCCCCCTGCCTGCACCTCGCCAATCCCGAGCGGAGCCTCCTCGCCGGCTCAACCAGTTTGTAACTGGGATGTCCGAGGACCCTGGGCTGGGCAGGGCGCTGGGCTGCCCGGGCGCGCCGGTGGGGAGGCCGGGCCAGCGCGGCTCGGGGCTTTATCCCGACCAGAAATCCAGCTGAAAAATGGCAAATGCGGTTTGTTTTTTTTTTTTTTTCCCAGCTTGCCTTCAGCCGGAAGACTTTTTAAGCGTTGCTTTTCATCCTGACGCTCCTTAAAGACAATTTCCCCTCTTTGTAAGTGAATATATAGAAAGATGTTCTCCACAGCGTTTTAATAAGCACTGCCTCCAAACGCCCCTCCGCGCACTTCGCTCTGGACCCACAGCTTAAAACAGGATCAGGCCGTCACAAATAACTAACGAGGAGTACGTGTGTCGCGGGCAAACCCACTCCTCCCTTCCTGGTTGTATTCCAAGTCATTTTTATTTCTCATTCAGGAATTAGCCAGGGAAATTTATATTACGAAGGCGTGATTTACGCCGGTGGAACCTAAACAAGAATTTGACGGGGGAAAGCCGTTAGCTGCGTGACGATGTAAATCGGATGGGGTTTACGGTCGCTGTCTCTCCTTTCGCTCCGTCAGTGCTACTTTTGGTGTCCTGTGCGTGTGTTCTTTGTCCTGGTGACACGGTCCTGAGTGAATTAAAAGTAATTGAGAGCCTTTTATTGGTTTATCTTCCCTGGCTATAAAAATAATAGGGGCGATGGGAATTTAAAAAAAAAAAACAACCGGGGCCTCAGGGGGTCTTTGCCACCCCGTTTGGTTTTTTTTTTTCTGTCCTCAGCACCTGTGTCGATGCCTGTGCTGAGCTTTCTGCAGAGCCTCCCTCTAAAAACACTTTTAAAAAAATAAATAATTTTTTTTTCCCCCCTCGCTCCGAGCTGGGATCATCATTTGCTGGATGCGATGGGTAAAAAATTGTGTGTCAACAGCTTTTTCTCTCGGCAGGGCCCGACTCCGCCGCCAGCGACGCAGGGTGGGACGCAGAGGGGGTGAGCCCGTTCGCCGGGGCGCAGGGCCCAGCAGGTAACCCCCGCTCAGGGGGGCCGCCGGCCCCGCAGACCCCCCCCCTTAGCCCCAAGGGTGTGTGTTGTGTGTTGCCCCCCCCCCCCCCCCATTTTGATAGGGAAATGGGGCCGTGCTGGAGGGATGGGGGTGTGTGGGGGGTCTCCCAGGCGCTGTGGGGGCTCAGCGGGCGCGGCTGGCCCGGAATGGGGGCTGTCCCTGTGCCTCTGTTCCCCTGGGGTTCGCTGGCCACTCTGCTAGCCAGGCTGGGCCCTGCTGCTAGCCACGAGCAGGCTGTTCTGCTAGCCCTGGGGCTGGCCAGGGGCCTGCTGCTAGCTGCGTTGCTAGCCAGGCCAGGCCGTGCTGCTAGCCTCGCTGCTAGCCCAGGCTAGTCTGTGCTGCTAGCCCCATTGCTAGCCAGCCCAGGGCCCTGCTACTTGCCAAGGCCGGGCCACGCTGCTTGCCCCGCTGCTAGCCAGGCCAGGCTGCACTGCTAGCCAGGCCAGGGCCCTACTGCTAGCCCAGTTGCTAGCCAGGCCAGGGCCGCACTGCTAGCCCAGTTGCTAGCCAGGCCAGGCCGCACTGCTAGCCAGGCTGCACTGCTAGCCAAGGCCAGGCCCCCACTGCTAGCCCAATTGCTAGCCAAGCTGTGCCACTGCTAGCCAAGGCTGGGCCGCACTGCTAGCCAAGGCCAGGCCGCACTGCTAGCCCAGCTGCTAGCCAAGGCCAGGCCGCACTGCTAGCCCAGCTGCTAGCAAGGCCGGGCCACACTGCTAGCCCAGGCCGGGCCGCACTGCTAGCCCAGCTGCTAGCCCAGGCCGGGCCGCACTGCTAGCCCAGCTGCTAGCCCAGGCCGGGCCGCACTGCTAGCCCAGCTGCTAGCCCAGGCCGGGCCGCACTGCTAGCCCAGCTGCTAGCCAAGGCCGGGCCACACTGCTAGCCAAGGCCGGGCCGCACTGCTAGCCCAGCTGCTAGCCAAGGCCGGGCCGCACTGCTAGCCAAGGCCGGGCCGCACTGCTAGCCAAGGCCGGGCCGCACTGCTAGCCCAGCTGCTAGCCAAGGCCGGGCCGCACTGCTAGCCAAGGCTGTGCCCCGCTGCTCGCCAGGGCCGGGCCGGCGGCGGCGGGGCGTGGCGGGGGCGTGGCGTATGCAAATGCGGGGGGCCGTGGGGGGTGTGGGCTGGCGCGGGGGGGGAGGGGGGGGCCGCGCCGTGCGTTTATTTTCGCCCGCAGCCGCGGGGGTGCCCCGGGCGCTGCCGCCCCCCGCGCTGGGCGGCGGCGCGGCGGCGGCGGCGCGGCGGGCGATCAGGCAGCGCGCTGAACCCCTATGTGTCGGTGCCTGGCGGGGTCCTGCCTCCGGAGCCCGTGCGGGGATGTCTGGGAGACCCCGCGCCGACTGCTGCTCAAACATCACGGTGAGTTTCTTACAATGCAGCAATTTCGCTTTAAATCGCTTAACTCCGCTACCTGCGGCGGCGGCCGGGGGGGCGCCTGCCCCCTCCCCGGCCACCGGCCCGGCCGCCTCTTCCCCCTTCCCTTCCCCGCGCCCCGGCCCCGCCGCCCCCGGACAGCCTCCCGGTGCGGCGGCTGCGGGTCACGTCTCCGGAATACAATGTACCTCCCGAAAAGGAGACGTCGCCCTCCGCACCCCCCGCACCCCCCTACACCTCCGCACCCCACCGCCCGAAAAGAGGGGGGGTGGGGGGCGCGCCGGCGCCCCCTCCCCCCCCCCCCCCCCTCCCGCTGCCTCCGGGAAGCGCCCTGCTCGTCCCCACCTCCTCCCGGGCGAGGAGGAGGAGGCGGCCGGGGGGGGGGGGGGGCGGCTCGGGGAGAGGCCGCCGGTTCGCGCTGCCGTGACTCGGTGTTGCTGTCTCGGTTGCCGGCCTGGGTGTCCCTGTGCCCCCCCCCTTCCTTGCGCCGCGCCCCGCCGCCCCGCTCCACTCCTCCTCCTCTTCCTCCCGAGGAAGAGGCAGGGATGCCCTGGGATGGCTCCGGGAGCGCAGGCACGGAGGGTTTGCCATGTCGGGGTGTGAACCCCTCCGTCGGCGCCCGCAGCCGGCGCCACGGCCTCCCGGGAAGCCGCAAACCCGGAGCCCGTCCCCGTGGCACCGGTTGAGCCCGGGGGAAAGCGGCGGGGGGGGACACACCGTCCGCTGGCAAAAGCACCTGCCTGGCTTGGGGGCTCGAGTGGGCGCCTTACGGCTCCCGAGTTCTCCCTCGCTGCCTGAAAAATACGTTGAATAAACTACAGTTCGTTGCTCTTCAAATTCTCTTCTAGTTTTCATTTGTCGGCCGCTCGCGGCTTCATTCCGAGTTGGATTTACCGTTTCCGTAGGGTTTTGGCTTTGCCTTTTTTGCGTGCGTGGTCCCAGGCTCGCAGGTTTGGTCTCTGTGGGCTCCGTAGTTTTCTGGAGGTTCAAATCCAGCGTTTGCGGACTGAGTTTTTCCCTCTGTTTCGTTTCGGGTGACGCCGTCTGTCCCCCTTGCCCACGGGTCTGGTGCCGTGGCGGTACCCAGGTACCGTAACTTCGGCGTACGTCTGACCCAAAGGGAAACAGAGGCACGGGGGGGGGGCTTTGGGGTTCCTCTTCCCCCCACACAAGTTCAGGTGCAGGGGGACTCTGTCCTGAGCGTGGACTTGGCCTGTGGGCGCAGCCCTGCTCGCGGACGGTGTTTCTGTGGCCGCGCCGGTGGGTGCCGTGCCGGTGGGTGCCCCGCCACGCCTGCCATGCTCAGGGCGAGGGTTTGATGCATGGCGTCGGTCTGGGGCTGGTTCCTCGTCCCCTGGTGCCTGTGTTGACGCTTTCTCTTTACGTTTGAACGCTGAAATACTTCACTTTTTTGCTGCCAGTTCTTTGACACGTGAACCAATTGCGCTGATCTTGGATTTCTGAATTATTTTTATCGTATTGCTACGTTATATTATCACAGCGTTATGTTACCGTGTTATTATGCTACTGTTTTGTTATTTATCTCATTGTATTATTTTACTATGTTATTTACTTGGTTTGTTATACGATTAATTTGTTTTCTGTCTCTGTTTTGGCACTTTCTGTGCCTGTTTTGGTTTATTACGTGATCGTTGTTACTATTATGCTTTCTAGAGTGAGAGGACAATGGCATAGGGACACCTTTACCCTGTCAGTTGTCCAGCAACCTTCCTTGTGTAACTTCAAAGTAAGAGGCAGGCGAACGATGGCTCCCGGCCCGCGCGGGCAGCAGCGTGGCGGTTAGTTTTGCGAGTCGCATCCTTGGCTCTCGCGGCCGCCCTGCTCCCGTGCCCGCGAGGTGCCACCTCTCCATCCTGGGTTTCTTCCCTCTTGTCCTAAAAGCAGCAGCTGGGGGCGAGGAGGGAAGGCAGCGTTCTGGCCCCGGCAGTGGGAGAGGCCTTGGTCCCTCTTGGCACCGCCGGGGCTGCCGCTCGGGCCCGTCTGGCGTTTCCACCAGCGCTCCTCGGCCGCAGCCGAGCTCCTGCCTTGCCCCAAAAACTATTTTGCTGCTCCGGTGCCGACCCACCGCCTCGTGCCAGCAGGGAGCTGGACGTGCACCGCCACTTGTTTCTGTGGTGGACGTATTTCTCGTAGCTCGGAATGCTGGGACAAGGTGCTAAGGGGTGCTGGCCTCGTGGTTTTATTTGGATCCGAATTGGCGTAGCGTCCCCCGGCTTAAAGCCGAGCGGGTTCTTTTATTTCAGTGTGTAAAATGTTGTGATGCGAAATTGGAAGTGACGCGCTTGTCCGGTCTCTCCCCGTCCCCTGCATGCACGTACGTGGCCTGGCTGGAGCCCCCTGAGTAAGAGAATGGAGGCTGCAAGTCAAGTCCATGTAGTATGTCCTGAGTAAGAGTGTGGAGGCTGGAAGTGAAGCGCCGTGTAGTATGTCCTGAGTAGGAGCGTGGAGGCTGGAAGTGAAGCGCCATGTAGTATGTCCTGAGTAGGAACGTGGAGGCTGGAAGTGAAGTGCCGTGTAGTATGTCCTGAGTAGGAGCGTGGAGGCTGGAAGTGAAGCGCCGTGTAGTATGTCCTGAGTAAGAGTGTGGAGGCTGGAAGTGAAGCGCCGTGTAGTATGTCCTGAGTAAGAGTGTGGAGGCTGGAAGTGAAGCGCTGTGTAGTATGTCCTGAGTAAGAGCGTGGAGGCTGGAAGTGAAGCGCCGTGTAGTATGTCCTGAGTAGGAGCGTGGAGGCTGGAAGTGAAGCGCCGTGTAGTATGTCCTGAGTAAGAGTGTGGAGGCTGGAAGTGAAGCGCCGTGTAGTATGTCCTGAGTAAGAGCGTGGAGGCTGGAAGTGAAGCGCCGTGTAGTATGTCCTGAGTAAGAGTGTGGAGGCTGGAAGTGAAGCGCCGTGTAGTATGTCCTGAGTAAGAGCGTGGAGGCTGGAAGTGAAGCGCCGTGTAGTATGTCCTGAGTAGGAGCGTGGAGGCTGGAAGTGAAGCGCCGTGTAGTATGTCCTGAGTAAGAGTGTGGAGGCTGGAAGTGAAGCGCCGTGTAGTATGTCCTGAGTAAGAGCGTGGAGGCTGGAAGTGAAGCGCCGTGTAGTATGTCCTGAGTAGGAGCGTGGAGGCTGGAAGTGAAGCGCCGTGTAGTATGTCCTGAGTAGGAGCGTGGAGGCTGGAAGTGAAGCGCCGTGTAGTATGTCCTGAGTAGGAGCGTGGAGGCTGGAAGTCCCATGTAGTATATCCTGAATAGGAGTACGGAGACTGGAAGTCAAGCCCCATGTAGTATCCGCTGAGTAAGAGCATAGAGGCTGGAAGATCCCCTGAGTCAGAGCATGGAGGCTGGAAGTGAAGCCCCGTGTAGTATCCCCTGAGTAGGAGTACGGAGGCTGGAAGCCGTCGGGAGCCCCTAAATAATGCCGCATCCTGCAGGGATTTAATCCTTAAATATCTCATCGAGTCTTTTTTTTTTTTTTTTTTTTTTTTTTTTGGAGGGGAGGGGTGGGAGGAGGCTCTTTGTGTCAATCGCAGGGGGGACACGGGGAGTGTGGCGGAGTTTTGCGTGCAGCTTTTGGGGGCTTCATGCCGGGGGTGTTTCCCGTTGCGCGGCTGAGGCTGGGCTTCCCGAGCATTTTCCTCTTTTATTTCCCCAAGGAAAAAAAGAAACCAAAGCGGAGGGGAACGGTTTGCGACTCGGTGTTTCTTTCCACTTGAATTTTCGCGACGTGAGAGACTTTAGTGCTAAATTTAAGTCGCTATAGGAAAGAGGAACGTTGAAAATGCATCCTCAAAACCGTCACGTTAGCAGCGTAGGGTTTTTCTCAGTAGTAGCTACGTTTTATCCTGTAGTAGAGTGGAATTTTTGGTGTAAAAAAACGGGGCAGATTGCCACCACCGCTCTGTTACCGCACTCTTTGCTTCTCGCAGGTATTTCGGTGCGGAGCTCGATGTGTCCGCATGAACCGGGTGTCTCGAGCATCCCCCATCCCTCGAGCATCCCCCATCCCTCGAGCATCCCCCATCCCTCGAGCTCCTGCCATCCCTCGAGCTCCCGCCATCCCTCGAGCTCCCGCCATCCCTCGAGCTCCCGCCATCCCTCGAGCATCCCCCATCCCTCGAGCATCCCCCATCCCTCGAGCATCCCTCGAGCTCCCGCCATCCCTCGAGCTCCCGCCATCCCTCGAGCTCCCGCCATCCCTCGAGCTCCCGCCATCCCTCGAGCTCCCGCCATCCCTCCGCCACGGCCTGTTGGCGAAGCCAAAGCTTTTGTTCCTTCACCCCTTCCCTACCTGCTCCTGCAAGGGGGCTGCGGTGTGCGGAGCTGTCAGACCCGCTCCCCTCGCTCATCCCGCTGCGAGTAGACCCCCCCGTTGCGCCTCCGTCACGTTTCCCCGTTCCCCGCCGGCGGTGCCTTCCCTACTCAGAGAGTTCGTTTTTTCCCGTAATCGGGGAATTAACGTTTTCTGTTCCGGTGCAGAGCCTGAGGAGCGTCCTCGTCTGCCGGCTGCGGGTGACACCGCACCTTTCCCTCCTCACTACTAAGAGCAGCAGCTCCTGGTGTAAATCCTCCGCTCCCCCGTGTCCGTTTAGAAGCGGTTTGGCCCCAAAACCCCCATTTTTGGCAGCGGCGGCTCCGTCGGCACCTGCATGGGAACGTTCGTTTTTCGCCTCTCCTTGGGCCGTATTTGTCACCCATCAGGCGGGTGTCACTTATTTTCCATAGAAAACGTCTCGTTGTGCCTTGGGTTCGATGCGGAGTGGGAATGTGGCTGGGGGGGTGTATTATGGGATGGATTGGGCTTGAGGAGCGCTGTTTGAGAGCTGAAATTACCCCATACCCCTTGGAAAAGGCCATCACGGGTGCACCAGCTCGGAGCCTCGTCTTCCTCTGCCTTTTACCCGGCTGAGTTTGGCAAAGCTGGGAAAATTCGGCTCCGCGTTTCCGCAAGTTTATTCAGTGTAAACCCCGAGCTCTGCCGCGCCGCACAAAATCCCCAACCACCGTCGGGCGACGGATCCAAAACCCCGCCGCGGCGGCTTTGTCCCCCCGTGAACCCCCCTCACGCTTCTCCTCCAACCCCCATTCCTCCTCCTGCCCCCAACCCTCTCTCCTCGCCTTCTCCGGCAGCAAATGTAACCCGATTTTTATCCTTTTCCTCGCCGTCCCGGAGAGAGCGGAGCATCCGCCGGGAAAACAAGGCTCTCCCATGGCTCGTGGAGGCCGGAGGCCGGGGGCTGGCTGCAGGCAGAGGGCAAAAATACTTCGGTTTACATTCAGCGCGTGTTTGGAAGCGGTTTCTGCTGCCATAAGGAGTTGAAACATTCGTCGCCGTTTCGACAAAAAGGTCAGGGATCTGCGTGCGACGATGCGTTCACCTGCACCGAGTTGGGTGGTGTGGTTTGGTTTGGTTTTTTTTGGCCGCATGTCGGACAATTTCTGGGCTATTTTCTGAAGAGAATTGTTGGGAGAGCTTAAAACTGTCAACATTTCTGTTTTCTTGGTGTTTCTTTTTTTTTTTTTTTTTCATCAGCTGTCATTAAAAGCGGCGGCCACTGACGGCTTTCCAGCCTCTGGGGAGGTGCTGCAGGTTCAGGCCTGTTTCCCGACAGGACTCTGCGTATTGAGTGTGTTTCTCCTGGGTTTTGGGTGTTGATATTTTTTTTTTTTTTTTTTTTTCTCTCTTGAAATTTTCTCCCCCCTTAAAAATAAATCCCACCGTTGCGTTCGCCAGTCCCGGTGCTGCGCCTCCGCCGTCGGAGGCTCGGGGCTCATAAATCTGCGTGGTGGAGGAGGCCTTCCCCGCGGGATTCACCTCTTCTGCGGAGCGAGGGCACGCGTCCCGCCAGCACCGCACACCTTTCCCAAGCGGAAAAAAATCCCGCCGGGATAAGGCCCAACGACAAACCCACGAGCGATAGCTCTAAATTTGAACCAAAAAAGCGCCACGGCGGCTCGTGGAGGTAAACAGGGAGCGTTTGCCAAGCTCCTTCCCCGCATCTTCCTCTTCCTCCCCCCCCCCCCCCCCCCTTCCAGCCCCAGCGAGTTTCTCCCTCCTTCCCCGCCAAGCCAGCGCTTTGCTCCCATTGTATTCCTCCTCCTCCTCCCGCTGCGGTCGAGGGAATGCGAGTCTGGAAATGATTTCGAGCAAAAAAAGCTCCCAAGTAAATCCTGCGCTGCGCAGGGGGAGGGGAGGGCGGGCGGCCCGGGACGGTGCAAGTCCTCGCCGCCGGGGAAAACGATTCCCTGACCCAGAAATGGGACATTTCCCGGCAGCGCCTCGGGACGGGGCAGCGCTGGGAGCGTCCTCGCCGCGGCGTGGCCTCGTCCCTGCCGCTGCTGCGAAGGCAAAGCTTGTCCGGCGCGGCAGAACGGGCGGGTGGGGGAAGGAGTTACGGTGATGCCGGGCAGGAGGACTCGCTTTGGTGGATTTAATCGGTTTTTTTACCATCATAGTTAACTAGAAACCGTATGCCGGTGAGTTTTACTTCGTTTTTAGCAGCGTTCCCGTAGGAAGAAGCATCCGGTGCTGCTCTTGGGCAGCCCTCACCTGCAGCTCCCGCCTGCCTGTGGCTCGAGGGAGCCACATCCTGGGATTTTCCTCTTTCCACCGGGGAAGTGGGGAGTCTCACGCTCCTGGATTTTCCACCTGTCCCAATGGAAGCGGCGAACAAACGCCGCCGGCTTGCTTCGGCAGTCGAGAGTAATTTCCCAGGGAAGGAGGATGTAAGTGCAGCATCGCTCATTTACGAGTCTTCTTCCTTTTCACCGCTCGAAAGCACCTACTAAAAGAGTTAGAAAATAATTTTCCCTCCACACGTGGTCTTCAAAAATAAAGAAATCCCTGGAGGAGAGCACGCAGACTTTGGTTGCTGCAGTACCCACCTGAAGGGCTGGAAATGAAACGGGAGCTCCTGGAGCCCCAGGCGGCTTGAAAGAAGCGCCGAGCGCGGCATTCAGCTGGATATCGGAGAGCCTGGTAGTAACGGAGACATCCCGGGAGCATCCCGGAGGGAATTCCGCAGCGCAGCAAGTGACAATCTTAGGAGAATACTTGGGGGGAGAAAAAAAAAAAAAAAGTCACCTCGGTGACCTCAGATTTGACTTGTTTCCTCGAGATTCGTGGGATTGGAACTCCTGGGGGCCTGTTCCAAACCGGGATCATCGCCCTTGTGTCGTACAAGATGGGTTTGTTGTTCCCTCTGTTTCCAGCTCCGGATCCGGCGGATGTTGGAACCCTCCATTCCTGGTGGCTGGAATTTTACGAGTGCTGTGATCTCCGAAACGGGTGTAACGCTCCGGGCGTACTTCGTGGCGCGGAGGAATTGTTCTCCGACGCTCCCTGTTTTGTTGGGATTTGTCCCGGGGAGCCATCACCTTTAGGAATTTTCACGTTAATTTCTGGGTTATAGGGAATTTATAATACAGATAGCCAAATCTGGCCGCACCGCCAGAGCCCGGCGAGTTTTATTGCAGGGAATTCCTACCTTAACCCTGAATGGAAAAAAGGAGCACCTTGTCCATCCCTGTCTTTCCAATTTATATTTATATTGCGCCCTAAGGCTTCAAACAAGACCCGTTGCCCTTAAAATCTCCGCGTTTCTGCTTTTTTTGGGGTGGTGGTTTTATTTTGGTTTTTTTTTCTATTTTTTTTATTGGATTAGGTCGTCGGGATCGGTGGTGTAACGGCCCTTCTCTATTTTTTTCCTTTACAGTATGACTGCATAAAGCAAATATGTTCTGTATCTCCTCTCCTACCCATAGTTGGCACAGAGTTGCTAAAAGCAAGAGGTTAGTAAAACACGAGCGCTCTCCTCCCGTCCTGGGCCGTGTGTGTGTGGGGGGGGTGTCCCGGTGAGGCTAACGAGGGTTATTCCTAACGAGCAGTAATGGGGTGGGATGGAAAATCCCAGGGAGGAGCGAAGCCTTGTCGTTAATTCTTATTTTTACGAAGGAATAGCGGGGCTACAAACCGCCCTGCTCCCAGGGGTGGAATTTGTTGACGTCGTTGGGTCAAAACGGTGGTTTAATTACTCCTGGAGTGGCTGCGGAGCCCTAATTAGGGTGATGGTGCCAGGGTGGAAGCTGGACCTCGCGCCCCGTTTCCCTTATTACTTCAGGCGTCGTCTCCAAAAACTTCCAGACAGAGTTTTCACGCCCAGAGGGGACTTTTTGCGCGTAACCTTCTCCTCTAGCGCGGCGACGGTTGCTTTCTAATTACGGCCAGAGGAGGATTTATGGAATTGGCCGGATCGAGTCGCCAGCCGGTGAAAAGAAAAGGCGTTGAGAAATCCATTGGGAGAGCGGCAAAATGTGGGAAACGCTAATTCCAAGCTTAAAAATAGGCGTTTGTCGTCGGTATGTTCAGAATCCGGGCTGTTGCCTTTTTTAAGTTTCTGCTAGGGGAAAAAAAAAAAAAAAAAAAAAAAAGAAAAAAGAAAAAAAAACCCAAACAAAAACAACCCCCCAAAAAAACGTGCGAGTGTTTATACTTCAAATATTTATTAGGACCGTGGAAATAAAAGATAACCGTTTAGTTTCCGAGTTGGGGGGGTTGTTTGCTTAGAAACGTGAGCCCCCGGGTGGATTTCTGGAGGAATCCTTTCCTCAAATCCTGTCCTGGGGAAAGCCACCGCATTCCTGCAGGTCCACTGCATTGAAATGGAGATTTCCTCGATTCCCGGCAGGATTCTTGCGGAGTCTGCAATCCCTCAATGCAGAAATTAGAATTTCCAGCTTTTTTCCAGCTTCCCACCCCCACACCCCCCACCCCGAAGATGCTTTGTCGGGGAAATCAGAATTTCCAGCTTTTTCCCCCCCTGGAAGATGCTTTTGTCAGGGAAATCAGAATTTCCAGCTTTTTTTTTTCCCTGGAAGATGCTTTTGTTGGGGAAATTAGAACTTCCAGCTTTTTTTTTTCCCTGGAAGATGCTTTTGTCGGGGAAATTAGAACTTCCAGCTTTTTTTTTCCCCCTGGAAGATGCTTTTGTCGGGGAAATCAGAATTTCCAGGTTTTTTTCCCCGCTGGAAGATGCTTTTGTTGGGGAAATTAGAACTTCCAGCTTTTTTCCCCCCCCGGAAGATGCTTTTCTTGTCGGGAGGTTGCCCTTCTCACCCACCCGACGCACCTTGTGGGTTTATTTTATTATTTTATTAATTATTTTTTTTCAGAATGGATAAATCTGCTGGGATGCTGGGGGGGTGGGGTGGGGGGCGGGGCAGAGGATGACACCGGAGAAATAGGGACCTTCTTTGTACGCGTGCTTGCGATTCCTGTTGTTGCTCGTAGGATTTGCAAACACACCTTGAGCGGTCCAAAAACCGGGATATTTTAAAATCCCTTTCTGGAGTATAAACCGCCAGTCCTCAAGCCTGGAGAAGGTCCACGAGGTTAATTAATTAACGGTGAGGTAACGAGGAACAGGGGTTTCCCGCTGACGGTAACGGAAACCTCGTACGCAGCGGCTGGTGTGACCCATTGCGATTAGGTTGCCGCGATTTACCTCCAGCTCCGAATTTCTTGGGATAAAAATATCTGCGGTTTCAGTGGAGCTGCCAGGTGGATCGTCGCTGGGTGGAAGAATCGTTAAAATCCACGGTGGTTTAAGCGTCGATATCCCGGTGATCACAGGGATAATTGGGCCCTCGGAGCGGGAGACAAACGAAGCGATGCGGAGCTACTGGCTCAGGGAAGGAGAAACTCCGGCGGGCGCTTTTCCTTTTATCCCGTGATTTTCCCGGAGGCTTTCTTCCTGTTCCCTGGGGAAGCTGGTGATAAATTTAACTCTTGACGGCGTGAAAGAGAGAGTGGAGGAAATATTTGGTGCTTCCCTCACGGAAATGTGCTCGCCAGCGGGTTCCCATCTCCTCCGCTCGCTTTTCCCAGAGGATTTTTTTTTTTCCATTTGATTTTTCTCGCTCAAAAATACCCACCCCACCCCCCTCGCTTTTTAGAGCGTCGCCGATGCTCTCAGCAGACCCTGGTGGCTTCTTGCATCTTTCCACCCGTGACCTTGAGAAGAGGCAGCCTGAGAAAATCGAAGGCGTCAAAGTCAGCGTTAATAAAACCGAAAAGAAATGCCAAATCGGGGCGGGGGGGTGAGGACATAAACTTTCCGCACGAGGTGTAATTGAGTCTTCCTCGGCGGAGAGAGGAAAAGGGACCGTGTCTGGAAGAGGAAAATATTTGCTCGAGATGAGGAAAACTTCCTCGGGCCGCCCGGTTCCCTCTCCCGAGCCCTTTTCGAGGCTTCTGAGCCACGCTACGTGTATTTTAAAATCACATTTTGGTTTTCTCCGAAGAGTAGGGACGGAGGAAAATCCAACCAGCGAGGGTGACTGGTCTGTTCAGTCACAAAAACTGGGGCGCGCTGCGTGTCGAAGGCCGGTGGTCGGGGACAGAGGAGGGGTCTGTTTGCGGCAGGGGGTATCTGGGGGGGGCTTTTCCAGCCAGAATCCCACCGGGCGTAGTAATCCCGTAGTAGAAGCGAGGGAGAACGATGGGCTGTAAAGAAACGCGTTACTCTCATCGCCATCTGGGTATCCTGGCTCGCCGTACCGGGCCACCTCCTCTTCCCGTCATCCCGGGGATGCGCCGCGGCGGCGCCACGGGTGCCGGTAACGCGGAGTATCGATGGATGAGACGCGGCGAAGCTGGATTCTCCAGGCGTGGAAGCGTTGGGGCGCCCGGCCCCCGGACAACACCTCACCGTTGCAGAGCAGATCCGGCGTCTCCGCTCCAGCCGCATCCACGGATCCGGCCCCTCCGGACGACGTTCCGCCGGACGACGTTCCGCCGTCTCGGTCTTTTTGTTGGGTTTTTCGGAAGCTCCTGGCGAGGCCATGAAGGAGGAAGAAGGGAAGAACCTTCCCGCTGGATAACCCACGGATTTTGGGGCTTTGTGCCGCTGCTAAGAACCGCTGCTCCTCCTGGGCAGGATGAGGCCTTTCTCCCCCCTCACGCTACGATCCAAAGCGCTCACCATCTCGTTTTTTCCCCGTGTCTTGCGCAGGTAATTAGCGGCTCGGCGCCGCGGTTCCCGCTCTCCGTCCCCTTCTCTTCGCTCCGTCCAGGCTCTCCTCAGCTTCCCGGGCGTTCCTGTGTAACACCAAATAGATTCTAATCATTATCTCTAATTACAAAGGGAAGCGAAATCACGGGGGGATAATAATTGTAGTGTCTTAAATACGATAAAACAAAGAATAATTAACAATTACGGAGCGGGCTGCGGATAGGACTCCGACGGCAGAAGGGGCTCCTTTTCCCCACGGGACCTTGCTGGAATAATCTGGGAATTAGGGATGTGGCTTCCCCCTGCTGTGGGAGAAGGAAAACCGCCTGGAATCTCTTCCATTTATTTATTTTTTAATTTTTCTGCCTGTTTTTTTTTCAAGAGCTGAAGCGGGTCATAAAGCCTCAGCGTTTCCCTGATGCCGGCAAAAGGCTTTTCCCTGCATCGTTCCCGGCTCCGCGAGCACGCGGCGTGCGGGCGAGACCTAAAAATAATCCACTATCGAGTCTTACCGTGTCATAAAATCGAGTCGGACCTACTCGCCGCGGCCCAAACGCTTCGACGCGGCTCTTGCCAAAAGATGGTCCCGGAACAAAACGGGAGTTAGTGGTCGAGGCAACCAGGATAAAACGAGCGTGGGACGGTGACACTGAAAGCAGGTTGGGGTTTTATTTCCCCATCATCTTCCTGTTCCTGTAAACGGGAAGAAATTCCGCTTCCCCGACGGCTTTAGCGCGGGCGCCAAGCATTTTCCCAGCTCACTTTTTTAAAAAAAAATTAAAATCGTTGACAAAGCACGGTCCTAAGCGCAGCCCTGCGTGCGTGACCTGCCGTTGTCGGGGGGGTGACGCCAGAAGCGTCGGATTGTGGCGTCGGGATGGGATCAAACTCTGGAAATAACTTTTTAGGGGGGGCGTGCGGGAAGCCCCCGCTCGGGGGTGCCGGGCCCCCGGATTTGAGCGCCAAGCGCGTCTCATCTGTTGAAAAAAACGTTTTAACATCGTTAAAACGGCGCCGTAGAGGTTTGATTCGTACGGAGCCACGTGATGGTTTGTCTCGAGGGTCTTTCTTCCCCCTCCCCACCAGATCCCAACGCGATTCCCGGGCGATTCGGAGGAGGAAAGGGCCCCAAAGTACGGGAGCGCGAAAAGCCGGGCAAGGTCGGCGGTGGGACCGGGAAGGTGCGACGCCAATCCCTTAACGAATGATTCCTCTTATTTTTCATTTGCTTTGAGCACGTTTTTCTCCGCTGACATCCCAACTCCCCTGCCCCGCCGCTCGGGACATCACGCTTGCTTCTCTCCGGGCGCGAC
>NW_026611670.1:0-46296 GCF_023638135.1 Falco biarmicus | reverse complement strand
CCCCAACCCCATCCCTCCTGCCCCCACTCCTTGTGTCCCTGTCCTGTCCCCAAACCTCATCCCTCCTGTCCCCATCCTGTCCCCCAACCCCATCCCTCCTGCCCCCACCCCTTCTGTCCCCATCCTGTCCCCAAACCTCATCCCTTCTGTCCCCACCCCTTGTGTCCCTGTCCTGTCCCCAAACCTCATCCCTCCTGTCCCCATCCTGTCCCCAAACCCCATCCCTCCTGCCCCCACCCCTTGTGTCCCTGTCCTGTCCCCAAACCTCGTCCCTCCTGTCCCCATCCTGTCCCCCAACCCCATCCCTCCTGCCCCCACCCCTTGTGTCCCTGTCCTGTCCCCAAACCTCATCCCTCCTGTCCCCATCCTGTCCCCAAAACCCCATCCCTCCTGCCCCCACCCCTTGTGTCCCTGTCCTGTCCCCAAACCTCGTCCCTCCTGTCCCCATCCTGTCCCCCAACCCCATCCCTCCTGCCCCCACCCCTTGTGTCCCTGTCCTGTCCCCAAACCTCGTCCCTCCTGTCCCCATCCTGTCCCCAAACCCCATCCCTCCTGCCCCCACCCCTTGTGTCCCTGTCCTGTCCCCAAACCTCGTCCCTCCTGTCCCCATCCTGTCCCCAAACCCCATCCCTCCTGCCCCCACCCCTTGTGTCCCTGTCCTGTCCCCAAACCTCGTCCCTCTTGCCCCCACCCCTTGTGTCCCTGTCCTGTCCCCAAAACCTCGTCCCTCCTGTCCCCATCCTGTCCCCAAACCCCATCCGTCCTGCCCCCACCCCTTCTGTCCCCATCTTGTCCCCAAACCTCAGCCCTCCTGTCCCCATCCCTCCGGCCCCATCTTGTCCCCAAACCTCATCCCTCCTGTCCCCATCCTGTCCCCCAACCCCATCCCTCCTGCCCCCACCCCTTGTGTCCCTGTCCTGTCCCCAAACCTCGTCCCTCTTGCCCCCACCCCTTCTGTCCCCATCCTGTCCCCCAAGCCCATCCCTCCTGTCCCCATCCCGTCCCAACCCCACCCCTTCTGTCCCCCTGACCCTGTAACCTCCTGCCCCCCAACCTTGTCCCTCTTGTCCCTATCCCTCCTGTCCCCGCCCTGTCCCTCTGACCCTGTAACCTCCTGTCCCCATCCTGTCCCCCACCCCTGTCACTCCTGTCCCCACCCTGCCCCTCCTGTCCCCAAGCAAATGCCACCACGTGTTGGCTGAGGGCACAACCCCACCTGGCTGGTGGTGCCACCACCATCATTGTGCCACCAAGCTGGCAATGTCCCTGTCACTGAGCTCATGGTGCTGCTACCCACTGAGTTGCTAGTGCCACCGGTGCCACCATGCCACCAAACTGGTGTCACTGGGAATGCTCCCACCACTGTTCTTCCAAGCTGGCAATGTCCCTGCCGCTGAGCTCGTGGTGCTGCTACCACTGAGTTGCCAGTGCCACCAGTGCCACTGTGCCACCAAGCCGGTGGTGCTACTGGCAGTGCCACCCTCACCGTGCCACCAAGCTGGTGATGCTGCCACCGCCGGTGCAGTTGGTGCCCCCACTCTGGTGCCTCCAGAGGGTCCCCGCCGGGGGTGACGCGGGGCCGGGGTGCCGCAGTCTTTCAGGGAGGAGCTGGAGAGCCTCATCCAGGAGCAGATGAAGAAGGGGAACAACTCGTCCCATGTCTGGGCGCTGCGGCAGATCGCTGACTTCATGGCCACCACGTCCCCCGCCGTCCTCCCCACCTCCCCCATGGGTACGGCGGCACCCAAAGGGGCTCTCGGGGGGGGGGGGGGGGGGGTGTCACGCGTGAGTGAAGTGCTTGGGGGGGGGTGGAATTTATGGTGAGAAAATATCCCCCAGGGCTCCCTCTTCAGTTCCAGTAGGAAAGGGGCAAGGGGGGTGGGAGGGGATCAGGGATCATGGGGACAGAGGGGGGGCACTCTGCAGACCCCAATGGCCACCCCCCAAAACCTTGGGGACCACCAAACTCCGGGGTCCCTGAAACCTTGGGGACCACCAAAACCTTGAGGGCCACCAAACTTTGGGGTCCCTGAAACCTTGGGGACCACCAAAACCTTGGGGACCACCAAACTCTGGGGTCCCTGAAACCTTGGGGACCACCAAAACCTTGAGGGCCACCAAACGTTGGGGTCCTTGAAACCTTGGGGACCATCAAACCCTTGGGGGCCACCAAACTTTGGGGTCCCCTGAAACCTTGGGGGCCACCAAACCCTTGGGGCCACCCAACTTTGACGTCCCCGAAACCTTGGGGGGCCACCAGAACCTTGGCGCCACCAGACTTTGGGGTCCTTGAACCCTTGGGGGGCCACCAGAACCTTGGCGCCACCAGACTTTGGGGTCCTTGAACCCTTGGGGGGCCACCAGAACCTTGGCGCCACCAGACTTTGGGGTCCTTGAACCCTTGGGGGGCCACCAGAACCTTGGCGCCACCAGACTTTGGGGTCCCTGAACCCTTGGGGGGCCACCAGAACCTTGGCGCCACCAGACTTTGGGGTCCTTGAACCCTTGGGGGGCCACCAGAACCTTGGCGCCACCAGACTTTGGGGTCCCTGAACCCTTGAGGGGCCACCAGAACCTTAGCGCCACCAGACTTTGGGGTCCCTGAACCCTTGAGGGGCCACCAGAACCTTAGCGCCACCAGACTTTGGGGTCCTTGAACCCTTGGGGGGCCACCAGAACCTTAGCGCCACCAGACTTTGGGGTCCTTGAACCCTTGGGGGGGCCACCAGAACCTTGGCGCCACCAGACTTTGGGGTCCCTGAACCCTTGAGGGGCCACCAGAACCTTGGCGCCACCAGACTTTGGGGTCCCTGAACCCTTGGGGGGCCACCAGAACCTTGGCGCCACCAGACTTTGGGGTCCCTGAACCCTTGGTGGCCACCAAACCCTTGGTGGCCACCAACCCCAGCTCCCAAACCCTCCTCTCCCCAGTCCCCGGGGAAGCCCTCAGGTTTGCGCGCCGGTGTCACGCCCCCCCTCCCCACCACCAGCTGACTGGGGGGGGGGGTGACATGTCCCCAGGGCTGGTGGCCGTCACCCCCCATCAATGACCTGCACGGGGCCGAGGGGCCGGCGCTGGCCAAGGGCGAGCGGCTGATGCGCTGCAAGGTGGGCAGCATCCACCGCCTGCTGGACCTCTACGGCTGGGCACAGCTGGGGCACGCCGCCGTCACCGTGAGCCCCGGGGGGGGGCAAGGGGGGGGGGCTTGGGGAGGGGGCTTGAAAGTTTGGGGAGGGGGGTGTAAAGGTTTTGGGGGGGGGTGAAGGTTCTGAGGGGGCGATTTAAGGTTTGGGGGAAGGGTGGAAGGGCTTTGGGGAGGATTTCGGGGGGTTTGGGGGGGATTTGGGTTGGGGGGGGGCATTTAATTTTTTGGGAGGGTTGGATTTGGTTTTGGGGGGATTTGGGGTCTTTGGGGGGATTTGGGGTTTTATTCTGGCAGGTATTTGTATTTTGGGGGGGGTTTAAGGTTTAGGGAAAGGATTTAAGGGTTTTGGGGGAAGTTTGCGGGATTTGGGTTTTTTGGGGGGTATTTAATTATTTTGGGGGGGTGGATTTGGTCTTGGGGGTTGGGGTCTTTTGGGGGATTTGGGGTTTAATTCCGGCAGGTATTTGTACTTTGGGGGGATTTAAGGTTTGGGGAAAGGATTTAAGGTTTGGAGGGGATTTCATTTTGGGGGGGGATTTGGCTTTGAGGGGCTTTTGGGGGGATTTGGGGTTTCATTCTGCAGGTATTTGTATTTGGGGGGGATTTAAGGTTATTTGGGGTTTGGGGGAGATTTGGGTTTTTTAGGGGGGCATTTGTATTTGGGGATTTAAGGTTATTTGGGGTTTGGGGGGGATTTGTTTTTTTGGGGGGTGTTGGGGGGATTTGGGTTTGGAGGGTATTTAATTATTTTGGGGGGTGGATTTGGTTTTGGGGGTTGGGGTCTTTTGGGGGATTTGGGGTTTAATTCTGCAGGTATTTGTATTTTGGGGGGATTTAAGATTATTTGGCATTTTGGGGGAGATTTGGGGGTTTTAGGGGGTGATTTGGGATTTGTTTTTGACGGCTATTTGTGTTTGGGGGATTTAAGGTTATTTGGGGTTTTTGGGGGGGAGATTTGGTTTTGGGGGGAAATTTGTTTTTTTGGGGGAGGGATTTGGGGTTTAATTTTGGGGGTATTTGTGCTTGGGGGATTTAAGGTTATTTGGGTTTTTGGGGGGGGAGATTTGGTTTTTTTGGGGGGACTTGGGGTTTAATTTTGGAGGGTATTTGGGGGCATTTAAGGGTTATTTGGGGTTTTGGGGGGATTTGGGTTTTTTGGGAGGGTGGATTTGGGGTTTAATTTTGGGGGATTTGTTTTTTTGGGGGGAGTTGGGGGGATTTGGGTTTGGGGAGTATTAAATTTTTTTTGGGGGGTGGATTTGGTTTTGGGAGATTTGGGTCTTTTGGGGGGAATTATTTTGGGGTTTAATTCTGGAGGGTATTTGGGGGCATTTAAGGTTATTTGGCAGTTTGGGGGGATTTGGGGTTTATTTTTGACAGGTATTTGTATTTGGAGATTTAAGGTTATTTGGGGGGATTTGATTTTTTGGGGAGGGATTTGATTTTGGGGGGGATTTGGGGCTTATTTTTTGGGCAGGTATTTGTATTCGGAGGGTTAAGGTTATTTGTTTTTTGGGGGGATTTGGCATTTAATTTGGGGGGGTATTTGTATTTGGGGGGATTTAAGGTTATTTGGGGATTTTCGGGGGTGGATTTAGGTTTTGGGGGAATTTGAGGTTTATTTTTGGGGGTAATTATATCTGCAGGGATTTAAGGCTATTCGGGTTGGGGGGGGGAATTTTGGTTTTGGGGGTCATTTGGGGTTTAATTTGGGGGGATATTTGTATTTGGGGGGATTTAAGGTTATTTGGGGTTTTGGGGGGATTTGGGTTTATTGGGGGTTTTAAGGTGATTTGGAGGATTTCAGGTTTTGGGGGGTTGGGATTTGGTATTTTGGGGGAATTTGGGGTTTGACTTGGGGGGAGTTTGAGGCTTTGGGGGGATTTGAGGGTTTAGGGAGGATTTGTTTGGGGGGGATTGAGGGGTTTGTGGGGTGTTTTTGGGGGGGTTTGGGGAGCTTTGGGGGGGGTGGAGTTTTGGGTAGGTTGGAGGGTTCCGAGTGCTTTATTTGGGGGGGGGGGGGAGGTTTTTGTGGGTTGGGGGGATTTGATGGTTTTGGGGGGCTTTGGGCGGGTGGGGCTTTTGTGAGGAGTTGTTTTTTTGGGGGGGGGGGTCTTTTTCTGGACAGTTTTGAGGGAGTTCTTGGGGGGGCAGATGTTTTGGGGAGAGGTTGGGTGTCTATGGGATTTTGAGGGGCGGTGGGATGTTTGAGGGGGTAAGGGGTTTTTTTTTTTGGAGGGGTGGTAGGTTTGGGGGGGGTTTAATATTTTTTTTTTTATACTTACGCGGGTTTTTTCCTGGCGCAGCTGCGGGTCAGCAAGGAGCAGGAGCATTTCTTGGTGGCCCCGCAGGGGCTGGCGTGCAGCGAGGTGACCGCGGCCAGCCTGGTGAGCGTGGCCGTGTGCCCCCATCACCCCCCCGGGGGCTGGGGCGGGGGAGCAGCCAGACCTGAGCCCCTCCCCCCCCGCCGTGTGTGTGTCCCCCCAGATCAAGGTGAACGTGCTGGGGGCCGTGGTGGAGCAGGGCAGCACCGGCTTCGCCCCCGACGCCCGCAGCTTCAGCCTTCATGCCGCCATCTACGCCGCCCGCCCCGACGCCCGCTGCATCGTCCGCTTGCACACGCCGGCCACTGCTGCAGTAAGATGTGGGGGGGGATTTGGGGGTTGGGGGGGTTGCTGCCCTGCCTGCCCTGCCCACCCTGCCCTCCCTGCCCTCCCTGCCCTCCCTGCCCGCCTTGCTTGCTCTTCCCACCCTGCCCTCCCTGCCAGCCCTGCCTGCCCTGCCTGCCCTGCCTGCCCTGCCCTCCCTGCCCGCCTTGCTTGCTCTTCCCACCCTTCCCACCCTGCCCGCCCTGCCTGCCCTGCCTAACCTGCCTGCCCTGTCTGCCCTGCCCGCCCTGCCCACTCCACTGCAGGTGTCGGCCATGCGCTGCGGTGTGCTGCCCATCTCCCGCGCCGCGCTGCTGCTGGGCGACGTCGCCTACTTTGACTTCCGCGGAGAAGTGGAGGACGAAGCCGATCGGGTCGAGCTCCAAAAATCCCTCGGTCCCACCTGCAAGGTGAGGGGACGGGGAGGGGACGCCCCACTGCTCCCGTCCCCCTCTCCTCATCCCGCTGACGTTCCCTGCCCCGTGCGCGGTGCTGCAGATCCTGGTGCTGCGCAACCACGGGGTGCTGGCGCTGGGTGACACCGCCGAGGAGGCCTTCTACAGCATCTTCCATCTGCAGGCGGCCTGTGAGATCCAGGTGAGCGTCCGGGGCGTCCACCGAGCTGTGTGGCATCAGCTGCCAGCACCGTGCCCAGGACCACGCGCCGAGCGATGCCGGGTCTCTGCAGCCAGTTCCTTACCCTGGGACCATGCACCGAGCTGTGCCGGGTCTCTGCAGCCAGCGCGGTGCCCCAGGACCATGCACTGACTTGTGCCAGGTCTCTGCCACCAGTTCCATGCCCCAGGACCGTGCACTGACTTGTGCCAGGTCTCTGCCACCAGCTCCATGCCCCAGGACCGTGCACTGACTTGTGCCAGGTCTCTGCCACCAGTTCCATGCCCCAGGACCGTGCACTGACTTGTGCCAGGTCTCTGCCACCAGTTCCATGCCCCAGGACCATGCACCGAGCGGTGCCGGGTCTCTGCCACCAGTTCCATGCCCCAGGACCATGCACCGACTTGTGCCAGGTCTCTGCCACCAGCTCCATGCCCCAGGACCATGCACTGACTTGTGCCAGGTCTCTGCCACCAGTTCCATGCCCCAGGACCATGCACCGACTTGTGCCAGGTCTCTGCCACCAGCTCCATGCCCCAGGACCGTGCACTGACTTGTGCCAGGTCTCTGCCACCAGCTCCATGCCCCAGGACCGTGCACCGAGCGGTGCCGGGTCTCTGCCACCAGCTCCATGCACAGGACCGTGCACTGAGCCGTGCCAGGTCTCTGCCACCAGTGCGGTGTCCAGGACATGCCAGTGCGGTGCAGCCCGGGGGCCGTGGCCGTGCCTGGGGCTGTCCCACCGCCTCCATCCAGCCCCATCAGCCACATCTCCCTGGGCTCGGCTGCAGGTGTCTGCGCTGGCGAGCGCGGGCGGCGCAGAGAACCTGATCGTGCTGGAGCGCGCCAAGCACCGGCCGCACGAGGTGGGCTCCGTGCGCTGGGCTGGCAGCACCTTCGGGCCCATGCAGAAGAGCCGCCTGGGTGAGCACGAGTTCGAAGCCCTGATGAGGATGCTGGACAACCTGGTGAGCACCGGCCAGTGCCGAAAACGCCCCAAAATCTCTCATTTTGTTGTTATTCCCAACCAAGCGCTCCCTGCCTTGTCCAGGGTTACCGCACCGGCTACACCTACCGCTACCCCCTTCGTGCAAGAGAAGAGCAAGCCCAAGAGCGACGTGCTGATCCCCGCCACGGTGACAGCCTTCGTCTTCGAGGAGGAGGCGGCCCCCGTCCCCGCGCTGCGGCAGCACGCCCAGAAGCAGCAGAAGGAGAAGACGCGCTGGCTCAACACCCCCAACACCTACCTGAGGGTCAACGTGGCCGAGGAGCAGCAGGGCAGCGCCGGCAGCCAGAAGACGAAGACGACGGTGCGGGGCTGCCGCGGCATCGCGGGGGGCACCGGGGTGGTTTGGGAAGGGGTCTGGCACAGGGAACAGCTTCAGCCTGACGGCAGGGGGGTTGTGGGTACCAAAAACAAGGCAGGTGGGGAGGGGGGCTGGGATGTTATTGATCCCACCCAAACGTGATGTGCAGAAGTGCAAGCTTTCCTTTCCTCCTTTATTCCCCTCTCCACCCCATAATAATATTTATCTTAATTATTATTTTTTTTTACATTTACAATTTATTTTAAAGTCCCACCTCCCCAGCCCAGGGGGCCAAGCATCACGGGCTTTATTGGGGTCTCCATTCCGGGCAAGATAATTTATCGAGGACCCCGCTCTACACAAGACACATTCATGGGGGTTTCGTCCCTCACGACGTATATTCGTGGGGGTTTCGTCCCTCACGACGTATATTCGTGGGGGTTTCGTCCCTCACGACGTATATTCATGGGGGTTTCGTCTTTGCAACACGCAGTGGCTGAAGGCGGACGAGGTGGACAAGGGCAGCAGCGGGACCCCCATCCGGATCGAGAACCCCAACCAGTTTGTGCCCCTCTACACGGACCCGCAGGAGGTGCTGGAGATGAGGAACAAGGTGAGGTCCCACCCCAAGGCAGGACGTGGGCACGGGGGTCCCGGCAGCCCCCCGGGCGGTGGGGACGGCTCTTTCCCCATCCTCACTCCGCATCTCGCCCGCAGATCCGGGAGCAAAACCGCCAGGACGTGAAGTCGGCCGGGCCCCAGTCACAGCTTCTGGCCAGTGTCATCGCTGAGACCAGCCGCAGCCCCGTGCGTCACCCCGTGTCCCCAGCCCTTCCCTGGCATTCCACCAGCTGGGGGTGGTCACCCCGTGTCCCCCAGCCCTTCCCTGGCATTCCACCAGCTGGGGGTGGTCACCCCGTGTCCCCCAGCCCTTCCCTGGCATTCCACCAGCTGGGGGTGGTCACCCCGTGTCCCCCAGCCCTTCCCTGGCATTCCACCAGCTGGGGGTGGTCACCTCGTGTCCCCCAGCCCTTCCCTGGCATTCCACCAGCTGGGGGTGGTCACCTCGTGTCCCCCAGCCCTTCCCTGGCATTCCACCAGTTGGGGGGTGGTGTCACCCCATGTCCCCAGCCCCGTGCCCCCAGCCCTTCCCTGGCATTCCACCAGTTGGGGGGTGGTGTCACCCCATGTCCCCAGCCCCGTGCCCCCAGCCCTTCCCTGGCATTCCACCACCCAGGGGGTGACACCGCTGCGGGGGGCGTTTCAGTCCACAGAGAGCCACCTGGGGGATGCAGAGGCCAAAGAGGCGTCCCGGGAGGAGGCTCCCCCTGAGCCGGAGCCCCCGAACCCCTTCAGCCAGCTCACCGACCAGGAGCTGGAGGAGTACAAGCAGGAGGTGGAGAGGAAAAAGCTGGGGCTGCAGGGTAGGAGGGGTACGGGGGCGCCCTGACCCCAAACACCCCTTGGGGCCGGCACCCAGCAGACCTGGGGGCCAGCACATCTCTCCGCTGGCAGGCGAGAAGGACCCCGCGGCAGAGGAGAGCCAGGCTCCCCCCGCCACATCGCCCTCCGCCTCCCGGCCGCAGAGCCCGGCACCGACACCGGCACCGAGCCCGGCGATGCCTGCGGAGCCCTCGGAGGGTGAGTGGGCTGGCGAGTGCCCGGCGTCGCCAGCCAAGCGGAGATGAGGAGCGGGGTCTTCAGTGAGCGACTGAAGCGGGGGGATGAGGGTGGCTGTAGCCAATCACCGCCGAAAGGCAGATAAATGTCACCCCACCGTGTCCCCTTGCCTGGGGGGGGGTCCCTGCTCCAGCAGAGCTGAGCACCGACGGGGGTTCATGCTGCAAAGGCACCAAAGCCGCCACTCGTCTCCAATGTCACGGCAGGAGGATGCTCACGTCCGCCGGTGGCTTTGCGGGGCGGCTGGGGACACCTCCGTCCCCCTCCTGCTGTGCCGGCGGGTGTGATGTTCCCATTATTACACGCTCCCCAGTGCCGATTTATCTACCAAGCGCGGCGGGTCGCAGGGCAGCGGAGAGGGGAGAGGGCAGCGGGAGCGCGCGGCTTCTGGCTTTCTCATCGTGCCTCGTGGTGTCTGTCTGTCTGTCTGTCTCCACAACGTCTCCCTTTCTCTTTCCTCCACGTGTGGCTTTCACCCAAGGAGTTACCTCTGACTCTGAATGCGTGGCGCCGTAGTAAGTACGGAGAGGCCGCCCTTGAGCCTCGCTGCGGGAGGAGGGACGCGGGCGACGGCGCGCCCCGCTAGCTCGGGGTGACCCTGCTCTCCGTGGCCCCTCTCGGACGCGCTCCCCTGGGGAGCGGCGCCCCGCTCAGGGTTTCACAGAAGGAAATGCCTTGGGTCGCCTCGTTTTCTTTGCTGCCTGCTTTGTTTCCAGCGGCGAGGCCGGGATGGAGCCAGCCGCCCTCCCCACCTGCCTCTTCCCAGCTCTCCATCGCACCGGCGCTTGTCCCGCGGGGAGGGGGGGAAGGCTCCGGAACGCAGCGCCTGTGGCAGGAGGGGATCAGGTCCCAGCGCTCTGCAGCCAGGGGGGACCAAATCCTGCTCCTGCCCAGGTCGAACCGGCGAGCTGAGGGGGCAGTAACCCCCGCAGTGCCGGCCGCTGCCGCCCCCAGCCTCACCTCTCCCCTTTCCCTTGCCAAGGTGACAAGAAGGCGGACGGCGGCCAAGCGCTGACCGATGCCGCCGTCGAGAAGGAGCCGCCGGCAGTAGTGAACGGGAAGGACGAAGAGCAAAGCACCGAGGAAAGCCTGGGCAAAGGGGGGGACCGAACGACCTCCCCTGCCAACACCGACACGGATGCCCCCAAGGAGAAGGAGACGGTGACCAGCAGCCCTGTCTCCCCTGAAGGTTCACCCTCCAAATCACCCTCTAAGAAGAAGAAGAAATTCCGGACCCCGTCCTTCCTGAAAAAAGGCAAAAAGAAGGAAAAGATTGAATCCTGAGTCTCCCCCGAGGCCCCCTGCCGCAGCGGCGGCCGGGAACCTCTCCGGACGGAGGCGCCGAGGCGGAGGGACGGCTCCTGCGTCGTGCGACTGGCCGAGGCGCAGCCGAAAACCCCACAGGAGAGTTGTTTCCTGGGTACTCCTGGCACCAGGCACCGTGTCCCCGTCACCCGCTTTTGGAGGCGGTCACCGAGCTTACGAAAGATTGTGGCCCCCGTTTGCTGCTTGGGGAAACACCCGCTGCCACCTCCCTGCTCCCACAAGCTCTCCCTTCTCCCTCCTGGGCACCAGCCCCTTCCCATGCCTGGGCTGGGAGCTGGTTTTTATTTTTCCCACCCGCCGCTTGCAGAGCCCTCGTTAAATGTGGGGCGCAGCCCCGACCCGCTTGGTTTGAGGAAGAAAAGGGTCTTTTGTTGTTGGGTGGTTGGGGGTTTTTTTGGTTTTTTTTTTACCTTCTGTTTCAAGCTCTGCTGGAATGGCGCTGGCTTCACCCCCTCCCCGGGCAAAATTGTTGGCTGCTTCGCCGGGGGGATCGGATCAAGCTGACCGCGTGGGGATTGCTCTCCCTGAAGGAGAGGCCAAGGCGGTTGGGCCTGGGAGCCTTTCCTTCCCGGATCGTAATCTTCTGTCCCGGCCGGAGAGCCGCTTTCCATCCCCTTCTCCTGGTGCTACCACTCCATGTATTTGCCGTACAAGGACGAGCAGCAGGATTTCACACTGCTGGGGAAGCCCCCACCGCACCGCACCGCACCGCACGAACTGCACCTGGGAAGGGAGTAGAAAAGAGCCTCCGGGAAGTGTCTGTGTTAATTAAAACTGAGCAAAACTTCACTCACTAAGTGCTACTTGGGGATGAACACACGCTGCCCACTCACTTCAGCCAGAGGCACTGCCGATGCCACCGCCCCTGTCCCTGCCGGCACGGCCACAGCTCCGTTCGCGCCGACCCCGGGCTCAGCGGGCACTCGCCCACGCCGCCGAGGCCGGATCGTTGCTTTTCCCCAGCTCTGGACTCCCGAGCACAAGTTCAAACCCTCCCCGGCGTTTCCTCGCCTCCAGCGCTCCGTACAGCGACATGAGCACTGCTACAACCTCCCCGCTGTGCCCGGAGGGAAGGAGACAGCCGGCCATGCCTGTCTGTCCCACAGCCGCTCCAACCGCTGGGATTTAGGGGACAAAACCAATGGGATCTGTCCCCCTCCTCCCACAAGCCACGGGCGTTTGCCATCTTCCCGGGATGCTTGCCCTGAGCCTGCCTGCACGGGCAGCACTCCCGTGGGGACGGGGCTTCCCTTCCACAGCCCCATCCGCCAGGGTCGCGGGCTCTGGTGGGGAGCTCCGGTACCCCCCATCTGAGGGCACTGGATTTCCTTAGCCCAGTATGAGCTTCCTACGTGCCACCACCGTGTTTTCAAAGGCTTTTCGCAGCTGCCAGGCAGCTCTCGGCTTTTGGGTTTCCCTCTGGAAGAGCAGAAAGCCCGTGGATGCAGGGATCGGAGCGCCGGCGGGAGCGGGGCGCTGGCAGCTTTTCTGTGCAGGGCTGCAAGACAGGGCAGGCCAGGCAAATTCTGAATTGAAAAGCGAAATGTCAAAAGCTTTTAAAAATCGCAAAACTACACAGCTGGCTGGTATCCTGCCGGAGCCCCAGGGCCAACCTGAGCCTGGTTTTTGGGGAGAGGTTTTGCCCTGCCCAATGTCCGCCCCGAGCTCCAACGCCGGTGTTAGAGCCGCAGCTCCCCATCACGCTCCCACAAGGGACAGGGAGGGGGACAGGGGGACACCCCAAGCTCCTGAATTCACCATCTGCAGTGGATGGTGTGAGCGCCCTGCGCTGGTGCCTGTCTCTGACAGCGGGCAGCATTTGAGACGCAAACCACAGCCCTGTAACCGTTCCCGGGGCGGGGGCGGTGTTTACTGCCACTGGTTTTAAGGCTCTTTGAGGCCATTTTTGTCATCCAGCCTGTACCCCTGCATGACTCGGCCCCCCCCAGGGATAGCTGCATCGCCTCCCCAAGACGGCACGGTCGCTGCCAGGGTGATAACCTGAATTCCAACACTGCCACACATCCGCTGCGGGGCCAGCTGGCGCTACCGCAGGGAGGCTGCAGCCCCTTCTCCTCTGAGCATCTGTCCCTGGGGGCTTTGCAACCCCTTTTCTCCAAGGGCCAGGGGCTTTGCAGAGGAAACAGGGATTTATTTCCCCATTCTGGGAAGGTCTGGGGTGCCGGAGGCATCTCACAGCGCAGGGAAGCGAGAGACACCAGTGCCTTTGGCAGGAGGAAGGCTCAAATGGCTGCCACCGCAACGTGGTCCTTGCTAATTAGCTGTAGCAGAAATGGGATTGATCACATGTGGGTCCTCGCTGCTGAGCTGGAGCTGGAGCTGGAACGAGATCACACATGGGTCCTCGCTGCTTAGCTGGAGCAGGAACAGGATCACACGTGGTCCTTACTGCTTAGCTGGAGCAGGAACGGGATCACACGTGGTCCTTGCTGCTTAGCTGGAGCAGGAACGGGATCACACATGGTCCTTACTGCTGAGCTGGAGCAGGAACAGGATCACACATGGTCCTTACTGCTGAGCTGGAGCAGGAACAGGATCACACGTGGTCCTTACTGCTTAGCTGGAGCAGGAACAGGATCACACATGGTCCTTACTGCTTAGCTGGAGCAGGAACAGGATCACACGTGGTCCTTGCTGCTTAGCTGGAGCAGGAACGGGATCACACGTGGTCCTTACTGCTTAGCTGGAGCAGGAACAGGATCACACGTGGTCCTTACTGCTTAGCTGGAGCAGGAACGGGATCACACATGGTCCTTACTGCTGAGCTGGAGCAGGAACAGGATCACACATGGTCCTTACTGCTTAGCTGGAGCAGGAACGGGATCACACGTGGTCCTTGCTGCTTAGCTGGAACAGGAACAGGATCACACATGGTCCTTACTGCTTAGCTGGAGCAGGAACGGGATCACACGTCGGTCCTCGCTGCTTAGCTAGAAGAGAACAGACACAAGATCACATCAACACTGCAGGTCCCCCACCAGCCAGGGCATCCCCAGGACCCCCCTCTGGGTACCTTTCCCCCTATCCCCTGCCACTGTTGCCCCCGCCGCTGGCAGCCTGGCCCCTGGCTCACTGCTTCCCTTCAGCAAGGCATCCCCGAGGGAGCCGGGCGCCCCGGCCAGGCTCCGGGTGTGGGATTTCTGTGGCGAGGGGACAGGGTTGTGTGGCTGCTGCCAGGCAAAGTGTTGACCCAATGCCTGCGCGGTGCTGGTTCCGACGCTCCCCCACCATGTTCACACCCTCAACCAACAAGAAGAGAGGCCGGATTCCCACCTTCGGCTCCAGTGTGCCGGCACACCACAGGAAAGGAGGGAAACACCGGGGTTTCAACTGGATTCGGCGCCATGTGGCCACCTGGGATGGCTGACGGCCGCTGGACACCCACCGAGATGGGGCCACGGAGGCTGTTGGTCCCCGGCTCTGCCGCCACTGCCGGAGGGGAGCATGGCCGGGCTGGAGCTGGGTGTCCCCCTGCCTGGTGCTGCCGCTGGTGCCTGACAATCGTCGCTGGAAGTGCTGTGTAACGCCTGCCTGTAAATAAACCCCGTGTTTGGCACCTGCCCGCACTGTGGAGCTTGAAAGGGGGCGGAGGGGGTGTCATGGCCTCCCTGGGGGCTGGGGCCGGGGCTGTTCGAGTTAAGGGGTTTGCTCCCGATTTTGGTGATGGGCTGGGGCTGAGGCAGGGGCTGGGGCTGTTACAAGGGCTACCTTGGTGTTAAGGGGTTTATTCCCAATTTTGGTGACAGGCCTGGGTCTGGGGCCAGTGTCAGAGCCCAAGACTAGGGCTGGGGCTGGGGCTGTTATAAGGGCTACGTTGGTATTAAGGGGATTATTCTCAATTTCATTTGCAGGCCTGGGGTCTGGTCAGGGCCTGGGGCCAGGGCTGGAGCCATCACAGGGGCTACATTGGTGTTAAGGGGGTTATTTGCAGTTTTGGTGACAGGCCTGGGGCTGGAGCCATTGTAAGGGCTATGTTGGTGTTAAGGGGTTTATTCCTGATTTCAGTGATGGGGATGGGGCTGAGGCCAGGGCTGGGGCCGTTATAAAGGCTACATTAGCACTAAGGGGGCTATTCCCGATTTTGGTGACAGGCTTGGGGCTGGGGACTGGGCTGGGGCTGGGGTCAGGACCCAAGACTAGGGATGGGGGTGGGCCTGGGGCCAGGGATGGGGCTGGAGCTGGCGCCATTGTAAGGGCTACCTTGGTGTCAAGGGGGTTATTCCCGATTTTGGCCACAGGCCTGGGACTGGGGCCGGTGTCAGGGCCCAAGACTAGGAATGGGGGTGGGGATGGAGCTGGGACTGGAGCCATTATAAGGGCTACGTTGGTGTTAAGGGGATTATTCTCGGTTTTGATGACAGGGCTGGGGTCAGGGCCCAAGGCCGGGGCCGGGGCCGGGGCCGGGGCTGGGGCTGGGGCTGGAGCCGGGTTCTGGTCCCGCAGCCCCGGCTCCGGCCGGGGGGAGCCCAGCCGCCCCTCCGCCCCGAGGACCCCACTCCCGGACCGCGATGGCAGCGGAACCAAAGCGCAGGGGCGCCGGTGGCGGCGGGAGCGGCGGGAGCGGCGAGCCGGAAGTGCGGGGCCGCGGGGCCGGAAGTGCGGGCGCTGAGGGGCGGCCATGGGCCGCAGCCGCTCCCGGTCGCCGCCGCGGCGTGGTAAGGGGGGGCGGGAGCTGGGAGGGGGGTCGGGGGAGGCCGGGGGGTCGCTCCTGGGGGTCGCTCCCGCGCTGAGGGACGGATGCGGCCCCGGCGGGACGGGGCCGCGCTGAGGCGGGAGAAGGATCCGGGCCCCTTGGGGGAGGCGGAGCAGCCAGGCCCGGGGCGGGGAGCGCGGGGGTCCCTGGGGTTGACCCCAACCTTGGGCGAGGGACGAGCCCCCTCCAGGGCGGGGGGCGGTGGCGAGGTCTCGGCTCTTCGCTCCGGGCGAGCAGAGGCTCCGTTCCTCCCGCTCCCCCCGCACGCCGCCTCCCGTCCCCCTCCAGGCACCTCAGCTTTCTGGGGAGCGATCTGCCCACAGGTCGGTCACCCCGCTCCTGGGTGAGGGGCTTTGCCTGCTGCTCATCCCACCTCTGTGGGTGCTGGTGGAGGCCTGCGAGCCCAGCCGCGGGCAGAGGGGCCGGCCGGGCGGCGGGTGGGGGTGTCGTTACGGCGTCTCTCTCTGCTTGGAAACTGTCGCAGCGTCGACGGGATTGTGTTTGTCAAGCGGGCGGCGCAGGGGGAGAGACGTGAGGAAGCAGAAGCTAAATGGAGCGCTGCCTTTCTCCATGCAGAGCGCAGGCGTTCGCGGTCCACCTCCCGGGAGAGGGAGAAGAGGCGCCGGGAGCGGTCCCGGTCCCGGGACAGGGACAGGAGGAGGAGCCGCTCTCGCTCCCCGCACCGCAGACGGTCCAGGTGAGGGGCAGAGGCGCCAGCGCCGGGGTGGGGACGAGACGGGGAGCCCGGGTGAGGTACAGGGGCAGCGGGAACTCGTTAATGCTGTGAAACAGAGCCGGGGAGCCACAAACCCGCCTGTGTTTGCAATGCCAGGTCGCCGAGACGGCACCGATCCAGCTCCTCTTCCCCGCCGCGGGTGAAGGAGAGGCGGGATGAAGAGAAGAAGGAGGTAAAGGACTCCAAAGGCAAAGAGCGTCAGATCACAGGTGAGGGGGTGGATTTTCCTTGTTAAATACGTCCCAGGTTCCTTGCTTGGGTTGGGTTGGGGGATGCCTGGCTACTTATTTAAAATGATTTTGTTGAACCCCCATGGCTGCGTTTGCTAAACTCTCGTATTTTGTTGCCTTGGCAGAGGAAGATTTGCAGGGCAAGACAGAAGAGGAAATTGAGATGATGAAAATGATGGGTTTTGCCTCTTTCGACACGACGAAAGTGAGTGCAGATCAGGGCGGTGGAGCCTGCAGCTGCCTCCTCTGGGCTTGGCAGTGTTGCCGTGCCCTTTTTGGGGCCAAGATACCGAATATTGGGACCTTTCTTCTTCATGTCTTTCAGGGGAAGAAGGTGGACGGCGCTGCGAATGCGTACGCCATCAACGTGTCCCAGAAGAGGAAATACAGGTTTGTGCCCAGCCTTTATTTTCTGATAGAAAGAGAATTTCTTTAATGAGGTAACGCAGCGCAGAGGAAACTCCGTGGCTGCACGCTGAAGCTGCTGCCTCTGGGTGATGCAAGGGGGTGATCCGGCTTCTCGGGCCTTCAGGAAAGAGTGAAGTTTGCGGTTTTTAGTGTCAAACAGAGGTGAGAGGCCGCTGGTTTCTCTTGGAAATGGCGAAAGCAGAGGTGAGTTGCGAAGGAGCACGTTGCAGGCAGGTGGGATGTGCTGGGTGCGGCCTGAGTGGAGTGGGAGCAGCAGCCATGCCCAAGCAGCACAGTTTGCCTGTTTCTTTGGTTTACCAAAAAACCAACCAACCCCACCCCCATATGTCAATTTTGTTTCCTTTTTGTGGGGAAGCCGAGTGTACAGCCTTGCAGCACCGCCAGCCTTCACTTTGCCGGGTGCTGGTCTGGCAAGTGCCAGGGCCCTCAAAGGATCCAGCGCCGCCTTGCCCGGAGGTTTCCTGCCCGTGTCCATGCAAATCTGCAGGGAATTGGCTTCCCTTGGGTGGTTTTGTGCGGATTTCTTTAGAGCTGGGAGCCCCGAGGGGGGGGAGGCTGGTGCTGACGCCGGTGCCATCTCCCTGCCCACAGGCAGTACATGAACAGAAAAGGAGGATTCAACAGACCCCTGGATTTCATCGCTTGATGCTGGGCTCATTGTGGGAGAACCACCCGCCGAGGAGGATTGCACTTCCCTGCACACGCGGGTGGCTCAGAGACTGGACTTCGGAGGAATTGGGCTTATTCCCAACGAATCCCGTGGCGCTCGCCCTGCCCCGCAGCCACAGCGGGTACGAGTCACCGTTTCCCAGAGTACTTTTGTTATTTTATTTTTTACAGTATCCCTTGTGTTTTGTTCCTTGCTGGGATTTCGTTCTATTTTTCCTGTTGTTTTCCGACGTGGCATTTCCCCATTACAGTAACACCTCCCACCCCCCGTATTTTTCCTTTTACAATCCCAGACTGGAGCATGGGCGAGGAAGGCAGACCCCTGGCTGGTTGTTTTCCTGTGACGCGGGGACCTTACGCCCCAAAACGCTTCAATTCCCCCGTCACATAGATAGATATAAATTTATACAATTAAATTAAACTGCGCATGGCCGCGCCACCCCCTGTTTGGGGCCTTTTTATTGCAAAACCCGCTTTTTTTGCTGATTTTTTTGGCGGCCTGGCTGGGTGTTTTCTAACAGCAGGGTGTTCCGTTGGCCTCTTGACTTCCTTGTTAATTAAGGAAGGCTTTTGCTAATTAACACTAGACTCAGTGGGGTGGGGGAGGCTGAGGGAAGCCCTGGGGTCACAAGTGGGGGCTGGTTCACCCCCTGCCCCAGCTGTGGGTTTGGGGAGGGAAGGGGCCAGGGGGGCTCCCCTTGTCACCTGCTGTCTAGAGGGGGACAGGTGCCCCCGGGGGGGCTGTGGGATATGGAGTGCTGCACTGGGGTGCTCCCAGTTGGGGGGGGGGGGGGGGCTTTGGGCCTTGTTTACCCTGGTAGGGGGGTCTGGGTCCTGCTGAGGGGGTGGGCCTTGCTTGAGGGGGGCCCTGAGTGATTCCTGAGGCGAGGGGGCCCGGTCTTAGGGCCCCCCCATTCCCCAGGTGCTCCCTGCCCTGACTGGGGGGCGGTGCCCAAGGGGTCTCTGCCCTGGAGTGGGGGGGTCCCAGCCTGCGGGGGGGGGTCTCTGCCCTGGGGTGGGGGTTTCAGCCCGGAGTGGGAGTGCCCGGGGGGGTGTCTCTGCCCCGGGGGGGGTGTCTCTGCCCTGTGGTGGCAGTCCTTATTCCAGGGTGGGGGTCCTTGTCCCGGCGAGGGGTATCCAGGGGGTCCCAGCCTGGCGGAGGGTGCTCGGGGGGGTCTCTGCCCCGGAGTGGGGGGTGCCCGGGGGGGATGTCTCAGCCCCGGGGGGTCCCCGTCCCCCCGCCCCGCCCGGCTCACGTTGCCAGCTGGAGCCGGCGCCCCGCCCCCTTTGCACTCCCCGCCCCGCCATTGGCTGCCCGGGCAGGAAGTGAGTCAGGGCGAGGGGCGCGGCGGGGCGGGCGCTCGGGGCCGGGGCGGGGGCGTGGCTGGGCTAACCGCAGGAGAGCGTGGCGCTCTCAGCCAATAGCGCCGCGCGGGGGGCGTGGTCTCCAGCACGGCCTCCACCCTCCGCCGCGTGTTGGGCTGGGCCTCCTACCGCCTTCCTCCAATGAGCGGCGGCGGTGGGGGGGCGACGCCCAATGAGAGGCGGCGGGGGGCGGGGTGGCAGGGGCCTGGCGGAGCGGCCGGAGGCGGACCCACGCCGCCGTTCCCGGCCCGGCCCGGCCCGGCCCGGCGCGCCATGGCGGCTTGCGGCGGCCTCAGCATCCAGCTGCTGCTGGAGGCGGCCGAGTACCTGGAGCGGCGGGAGCGAGGTACCGCCTGTCCCCCGCCCTCCCCCCCCCCCGGCCCGGGGCCGCCCCCCGCCCCGGGCCCGGCGCTGACGGCCGCCCCGCTGTTGTGTTTCCGCAGAAGCCGAGCACGGGTACGCCTCGCTGCTGCCCGGCGGGCGGGCCGGGGGCGCCCTGCGGCGCCGCGCCAAGGCCAGGAGGGGCGGCGGCGGCAGCAGGTAACGGCCGGCACCGGCGGGGGGGGGGGGACGGTAACGGAGCTTGGGCCTGGCCCCCACGCCCCGGGCTGGGCGGGAGGGGGCTCCGGGCTGCCCGGGGCCCGCCTGGCATGGGGGGGGCTGTCACCGTGCCCGCCTGGCGGAGGGAGATGTCGCCGGGTCCACCTGGCGGGGGGGGGGACGACTGGCACCAGGCTCGTCATCACCGGGCAGGTGGCCCAGCTGAGGTGTCACCAGGAGGTGGAGGACGGTGAGGTCTCGCTGCCACCGGGCGTGTGGCCAGGCTGGGGCGGACCCCGCTGTCACCGGGTGCGGGGGCACGGTGAGGTCCCACTGTCACCGGGTGGCTGAGCCCGGTGAGGTCCCACTGTCACAGGGCGTGGGGCCAGGCTGAGGGACCCTGCTGTCACCGGGTGCCAGGGCACTGTGAGGTCCCACTGTCATGGCACACCTGGTCGGGCTGGGGGGGACCCGCCTGTCACTGGGTGGCCGAGCCCAGTGAGGTCCCACTGTCACTGGGCATGTGGCCGGGTTGGGGGCGACCCCGCCGTCACTGGGTGGCTGAGCCCGGTGAGGTCCCAGCGTCACAGGGCACCTGGCTGGGCTGAGGGACCCTCCTGTGACTGGGTGACTGAGCCTGGCACGGTCCCACTGTCAGCGGGTGTGTGGCCAGGCTGGGAGGGACCCCACTGTCAGCAGGTGCCAGGGGCACGGTGAGGTCCTGCTGTCGCAGGGCGTGTGGCTGGGCTGGGGGACCCTCCTGGCACCGGGTGCCAGGGTCACGGTGAGGTCCTGCTGTCACCAGGCATGTGGCTGGGCCGGGGGACACTCCTGTCACCGGGTGCCAGGGGCACGGTGGGGTCCCGCTGTCACCAGGTTGCCGAGCCCGGTGAGGTCCTGCTGTCACGGAGCACCTGGCTGGGCTGGGGAACCCTCCTGTCACCAGGTGACAGAGCCTGGTGCGCTCCTGCTGTCACAGGGCGTGTGGCCGGGCCAGGGGACCCCGCTGTCACCGGGTGCCTGGGGTACAGCGAGGTCCTGCTGTCACCAGGTGGCCAAGTCCATTACAGTCCCACCATCATGGGGCATGTGGCTGGGCTGGGGGACCCCACTGTCACCGGGCACCTGGCGGGGCTGGGGGGGACCCCGCTGTCACGGGGAGGGCTCAGGCTCCAGCCCCACAGCCCCCCCCCCCTTCCTCCTCACACCCCCACCAAGAGGCTCCTGTCGGCACCCCCCACCCCCAATTCAGACTGACGCACACCCGCCGGGCCGGGATCCCACCGGAACATCCCGGCGAGGCGTGGGGGGAATCCTCCTGCCCCAGGCCCGAGGCGTGCGGCCTGCGGGCACGGCGGGGGCGTTGCCGGGGGGAACGTGGAAGTTGGACTTTTCGTTTCGGGCACGCGCAGCCAAGGCTCGGGAAGTGAAACTGCTCTCAGTCTGCCGGGATTCTCCCTAAGGAACGCGAGATTCTTCTAATACGCTTTTGGCCGAGCGCGGGGGGGTTGTTCAACGCTTAGATTAAGTCACCTACTGCTGCTTTCCTTTGAAAAAAGGAAATTTCTTCATTATCATCCCCAAAATCCATCCAGAGCCTCAACTCGGGTTATTCCCTGCTGATGCTAACTGGTTCCCCGGAATCTGGAAATCCCTTTAGTCCGAGCTGAAGTTGGCTCTGAGCAGTTACGTTGTTCTGCAGGAGCGAGTCCCACCAGCCTGGGGTTTGTGTGGGTTTTAGGGAGTATTTAATTACACCTCCCAGAGCCGTGGATTAATTGCTTAACGCTCTCGTGTCTCATTTTATTTGCTCGCTCTCCTGGTTTGTACAACGGGAACAGCCACCTCGGAGCCACTGCGAACCTGAGTCGCCGTGCTGACTTCTTCTTCCTTTCCAGTGGCCGTCGTGGTTTGTTCAGTCGCTTTAATGATGTTAAAAATTACTTGTGTCCTCGCTGAGGTGCCGGTACCGGCTGGCTTTCCGGAGGGCAGGCTCCGGAGTGCCGCCCCTGCACCGGGACGTGCGTGCCCAGCCCCCGGAAACGGCTCCGAGAGCCACCGCGTCGGGCAGAGCGAAGCCTGAGCATGTTCCCCCCGACACGTCAGGGTGGCCGAGCGCTTCCCGCCTGGCTGCCCTGCTTTGGGCTGTTTGCCCAGGGAGGAGCGACATGGCGATGTCACCAGATATGTCACGTTTTTCTGGTTGGGAGCAAACTCGTCAGCGTGACGCAGCGACAGCTGCCCTCGCAGCAGATACCGCCCGGAACGCCCTGCCGGTTCTGTTCCCACCCTGATTCCTGGTGTCTCGCTGGTTCACGGGGCGTTCCCGTCTCGCTCCCCGTGCGGGGTGCCGGGGCCAGCAGGCTCCCGTTAGCGGAGCAGGAGGCAGGTGAGGTCCCTCCGTCTCGTCTCAAACAGGCTCCAAGGGAATTGGTGGGTCGCACCTTGCACACCGCTTCAAATTTCCTTTCCGAGGATGTGGGGCTCGTCCTTTGCCAAAGGCGAATGGTAACAGCAGGACGAGGGTCCGTGTTGTATTAAAAAGACAAGGGGCAGCTGCAGCGCGTGCGTTACCCGGCGCCTGCTGTGGTTTGCAGGAGAAACGGCGGCGTCTCGCAGGCGGTGCTGGTGCTCAGCTGAAGCGCTGGGCTGATGGCGAGGGTTCAGGTGGGGGGAGGCGCCACCAGCGGCTCTGGGGGCCCGCAGCGAGGTGGGCTGCCCACCCGGGGTGAGGCTGCGGTGCCCTTGGGCCCCCTCTGATCCCCTGTCCCCTTTCACCCAAAAATAAAATCCATCAGCTAAGGAGCCTTTTTATCAATATTAGTGTTATAGATACAAACAAACAAAGCAGCCCCCGTGCTAAGAAGGATTCTGAGGCAAAGGCACAAGAGGGAGCGAACTGGTTTTGATAAACACATAGTGGTGATGGGAGCCTTCATCCCTGTGGATGCTCGAGAAGCGTTGGGTTTATCTGCGACCGCGGAGGAGCTCGGGCCCACTGCAGCCCAGCGCCTCGCGGGGGCGGAGGGCTCGGTGTGACGCACGGGACTTTTAGCCGAAAAGTTTAATGGAGGGATCATCCCGCGGGAGCCGAGACCCGAGTCCTCCCCGGCTGTTTGGCGCTGCTGTGCTCGGGAGAGCTCGCCATTCCCGGGGAGCATCTCGGCTGGGACGGAATGCCGTCGGGAACCGAAGGAGCGCGGCTGGGATGAGTCCCATTAGAAAGGCAGGAGGGCAGCGATGCTTCCCCCACGGTGATCCACCACGAAACGCTGCTGGTGAAGCAAAGACCACCACGGCGAGTGTCTCTGGCCGGTGCGCCGGTGGCATCCCTCCTTTTCCCTCTGCCATCAGGGCCTGGGGCAAAGCAGCGCTCCCAGAGCCAGCGCGGGCTTCCAGGTTGGCATCCTGTGTGAAAACCCGGTGTGTTTTTCACGTCTTTTAAGTTTTCAGGCACATAACGACGTCTTTCCTGAATCGGAGTAGGTGGCCTCTGGAGCTGTAGGGAGAGCGTGGGCAGGGAAGCGGCTCTTCCCTGAGCGTCAGTCCCGGTGACGCCGGCAGCGTGGCCTCGTGTAGCTGTCCTGAGGTTTGACGGAGAGAAAATTAGTAGTAGCTCGTGTTTTCTGCCTTCTCGGAGCTTTGTCAAAATGAGGAGCTTCAGGGGAATTTGTGGGGGGATGGAACGCCCTCCTGGGCTCTGGCGTGGTATTTGGCATCTCCCGTTGGTTGTTGGGCGCGGGGGATCTCCCCCTTGCACCTCGTCTCTCAGAACGGGGCGAGCTGCCAGGCAGACGAGTGGCCGGGCAGGAGCATCCGTGCAGCTGCCCAGGAGCCGTCGAGGCGCTGGGAGCTCCCGGTCACCGTCACGTGTGGCCGGTGTCTTCCGAGCTGGCCTGGGCTCCCGGCACGGGGCGCGATGGCTCGGACGCTGTGCGGGCGTCACAGAGCCACCAGCTTTCCCCGAGGTGGCACCGATGGGCTCCATCTCCTCGCCCCACGTGCCGGGAATTGCAGATGCTGCTCTTGCTCTCTCTGCCTTTCTTGTGCAAGAAGTCTTAAAAAACGCGTTAAACCCCCTGTGCGCCCGCGCTGCCCAAAACCCGCTCTCTGTGCGGCCGAGGCTGTTGCAGGTTTGTGCTGGGATGGGGCAGCTTCCCTCCCGGTGCCCCCTGCCCGCGCCGGGCTGCCCTTCCCCTTCTGCACCAGGAGCCTCCCCAGCCCGTCCCGCGCACCGACTTGCATCGTGGCACTGAGGCAGCTGCTCGGTCCCGGTCCCGGCTCTAACTCTTGAGCCTCGCCGCGTTCAAACCCCATCTTACAGTTTTACTGGCCCTTTTATTGCCATTTCTCTGGCAATTCCTCCGGTGCGCCGAGCTGTCTGCATCCCTCCCGCTGTTTTCACCGCTGCCGGGGCACCGCGTGGCTCTGAAAGCCCTTGGGATTAGCAGCTTTTCCGGGGAATGTTTGCTAAAGCCCGTGTGTTAATCCTGATTAGTGAGATGGAGGAGTTAGTAACTTGTTCTTTTGGGTTTTTCCAGGTCGACGCACAATGAGATGGAGAAGAACAGGTGAGCGCTGGAGGCTCACGGAGCCGCGCCGGGGTGGATCGCTGCTTTCCCGGGGCTGGGAGCCGAGGGGATGCTGAGGTGGGGCCGGCAGGGAAGGGATGGGATGTCTGGATAACGTGGACACTGAGGAGGTACCCGATGCTGCTCAGGTTTGAAGCGTTCCCTTTCCTGGGCTGCCGGAGCAGCTGTGCGACGAGGAGGTGGGAATATTTCTCTCCTTTGCCAGCTCCCGGCTCGCTGGGGAGCCCCGGAGCAGCATGGCTCCCACCATCCCACCTCCTGGCTCGCTAGGGGGTATTCCCAGCCCCCTCCCCACTCCCAGGGCAATCCCCAGCGGAGCGTAGGGCCATGAGCTGCACCTCCACGTCTCTGGGATTACTTGTGGCAGAGCCGTGTCGTCCGGCGGAACAACAGCTTCGTGCCCTCAGCAGGCTGCTCCCGTGGCGTGCTCGGACGCCGCTCCGACCTGCCGTACCATGCAGGGGCGTGAGCCCCGTCGCTTTGTGTCTTTAAGGGGCAGAACTGCCCGTGTCCCGAGCGACACAGGTTAGAAAAGGCCAGAGAGGTTTATTCCTCTTTTGAAAAGACTGAGAAAATCAACATTTGGTTACTTTGGGCTCACCTTGCGTGCCTCTTGGTTTAGACCAGAGCCGTGTCGAAATGTGTCGGCGGCATTGCACAAGCGCCTGCGGTAAATGCTCTGTCTTTTCCGCCCCTCCGGTGCAGGGTGGAGGACGGAGCCTCCACCCCCCTTCGCCCCTCGCTTCTCCCTGGAGATGCCTCAGTCCTGCCCTGGGGCGGGCGAGCTGGTCAGTCTTGGCCTGGACCAAATTTTTCCGGCTTCTGGCAGGAGGAGCCGCGGGGCTGGGTGCGGGGCAGGATGGCTGGCGGAGCCTGGGAAGGTCCTTTGCAATGAGTCCTCTGACGGTTTTTTTTTCTTCTGTTGTTATGAGCCAGTGGGATTTCTGGGTTTTTTTTAGGTGTGGCAGCAGTTCAGCTGGGTGAAGTGTGGCAGAAAGGTGCTTTTATCCACGCTGCACCCCCACTTTGACGTGGAGAGCCCCGCTCGGACGTTGTGCAATCCAGAAAGTGGCTGGGCGCTCCCCCCCACACCCCACCACCCGGAGCGGGCTGGCTTTTTCCATTGTTTTTTCTGGTGTGAACAGCCAGCGTGACAAGGTTCAGTTGGGTTTTTTTAGCAGAAGTAGCCGAGGATTCGGCGGGGCTGGCTCCTTGTCCGGAGATCTCGCAACCCATCGCTTGGAAGCCAGCGCAGCACGGTGGGACGGGTCTGCACCGCTCCCAGCAGCGCTTCCTCCCCCTGCTCAGGAAAATAATATTTGCCAAACTCCTCTTGGAGCCCGTTTGGGATTTACCCAAAAAGCAAAGACCCCGCGCTTGTTTGCGTGGTGCTTTGGGAGGGCCGTGCTGGAGGCACGTGCCCGTTCCCCCCGTGCACCCCGCACGGCACAGGCGGGTGCTTGCAAAATCCCACTTCGCAGCTGCCTGTGCCCGTCGGGAATTTCAAAGGCGGGTGTTGCAACCGATGCCCGAGAATGTGACCTACATCCCGGGGCGGGAGTGCCGGTGGAGGGGACCCAGCGGTGCTGGGAGCGTCTCGGCTGCTGGCGGATAAAGGCACTTCCCTGGGGTGACGGCGTTTCCCTTGGCGGGGGTGCGCAGGCGGTGAAGCATCAGCCTGTGTGTTAACGCAGCCAAAATCCGGTGTCGGGTGTGGAGACCCCGGGTGTGGGGACCCCCAGCGCGCCGCCGGCCAGGAGCGTGGTGCTGCTCAGCACCGGCGTTCCCTCGGGGAGCCGGTTCTGTGTGTGCCCAGGCGATGGATCCCAAACCGGCTCGTTCCTACTAAAAACAGGGAAGGGAAGCGCTCCCAAGGGACACGCCGCCGCCTTTGCCGTGTGGTATCGGCCCAGATGGCTTCAGCCGTCGGCGGTGACTGAACGGCATTCCTGCGGCGAGGCTTTTTGGCAGGAGAAAGACCAAAGGGGATACCCTCACCCCGAAATTCCAGGTCTTTGGCAGCCCCCCGCCAGCCGGCACCCCGAAAGGCACCGGCAGGATTCGGTTGGTGGGGTTGGCTGGAGCTGGACCCGGTTTTTCAGAAACATCCTTTTGTCCAGCTGCAGTTTTCCCCCGGTGTACGGAAGCCGCCGGAGGGTGGGAAGGCACGTGGTGCCACCTGCCCCCGTACCCCCGCGCAGGGGGTGACACGGGCAGCGGGTACCCGAGCGCTCAGCACCCCCCGTCTCCCCACAGGCGTGCCCACCTGCGGCTCTGTCTGGAGAAGCTGAAGGGGCTGGTCCCGCTGGGGCCCGAGGCCAGCCGGCACACCACCCTGAGCCTGCTAACCAGAGCGAAACTGCACATCAAGGTGAGCCCCGCGCCCGCCGCGGCGGTGCCGTAACCTGGGGGGGGTCCCCATGGGGCTGCCGGGGTGCCCGCATCCTTGGACGGGATGATGCTCACGGCCGGGTCAGGGCGTTGGGTTGGAAACAGGGGTGGGGGGTGGTGCTGCGGGGGGTCAGTGTCGCCCTTCCCCCAGTTGGTGCGATTCTCCTTGTGCTCCACAGCCCGATTCCCACCTGGCGCCCTGCGCTGCCGCCATGTCCAGAGGATTTAGGGACGCAGCTGGTGGCAGGACGGGAGCGCGGCTGCTGGTTTCTTTCCCTTCTAGACTAGTCCGTACTTTGGTTTGTGCCCTTCAGCCTTCGACCCACCTCGCTGGGTGCATTTTGAGCTCCATGGGCCAGGAGATGAGCGGGAGAGCGCTGGCATCAGGCTGCGTTCGGCTCTTTAGTTATCAGAAAGTCTGCAAATACGTAAATGGGGGGGGGGGGCGGCTCCAGCGTGGCCGTCACACAAACCATCGAGGGGGAGCATCCCTCACGTGCCTTCTCCAGCCACCCTGGGCCAGTTCCATCCTGCTCCTACCCCAGGCGCTGCGCCCTGCTCCGGGGTCTGTTGGCTGGAGGGACGATAAAAATTGCGTCCACGACTCGTGCGGTCGATGTGGGAGCCGGGACCCCCCGGTAGCTGGTGTTGGGCGCGTTGGGTAGGGAGGGCAATGTTTGCCGTGCGGCTGGTGCTGGGGGTCTCAGCGCCGGCCCTCTGCTCCGCAGAAGCTGGAAGACTACGACAGGAAAGCCGTGCACCAAATAGACCAGCTGCAGCGGGAGCAGCGGCACCTGAAAAGGCAGCTGGAGATGCTGGGGATAGAGAGGGTGAGGATGGACAGCATCGGATCCACCGTTTCTTCGGAGCGCTCCGACTCGGATAGAGGTGAGACCACGCGCTCGGGATGGAGCGGGGCCGGTGGGGGAGGGGGCTGGCCGGCGGCGGCGTAACGCTGACCCTGCCTCTTGCAGAGGAGATAGACGTGGACGTGGAGAGCACAGATGACCTGCCCGCGGAGCTCGACTGGAGCAGCAGCAGCCCAAGCGACTCGGACGAGAGAGGCAGCCTGCAGAGCGTCTGCAGCGACGAGGGCTATTCCAGCGCCAGCGTGAGGAGGCTGAAGCCGCAGAGCAGTCACAAGCCTTCCCCGGGTTTATAAGATGCAGCTCCCGTAGCCGTTCCGCCCGTCACTGTTTCCCTTCTGGATCTCCTCCGGTAGCACACCAGCCCGTCCCGATGTTCTCCTGCGCGTAAAAAATCTTCCTGCACCGCCGACCGAAACGAAGCTGAGCTTTGCCGACGTCCCGAAACACGGCGCAGGGCGGCAGGTAGCCAGCTGCTTCCCGGGGCTCGCCGCCTCCGCTGGCCTCCACTTGCCTCCACTGGCCTCTGCTGGCCTCCACTGGCCTCCATTTGTCTCCGCTGGCCTCCACTGGCCTCTGTTAGCCTCCGCTCGCCTCTGCTCATCTCCGCTGGCCTCCTCCCACCCAGAACCCCTCTCCGCCAGACCGTTACATTCCAGCCACAATTTGAAGCACCCGAGAACGTCGCAGCAGTGACGGCGACCCCCAAGTCCAGGCTGTTACCGCCCCGTGTTCCCAGATCTACTCCACGTTTTCCCCGCGACGCTGTGCACCGTTAGCGGGTGGCAGGGCCCCGAGGCGGAGTTGTTGGGTGAGGATGTGAGGGCAGAGCCGGCTTCTGGCGCGGTGTAGATCCGGGGGAGAGCAGAGGCGAGTTGGCCGTCGGCAGGCGGAGCGCTTCAGCGGCAGCGTGTCTTGGGACACGTCTCCACCAACTCCAAATAACCCAACTCCGAATAGCCCAGGCGGCAGCGCAGCGGCATACGCCCAGCCTGGCTCTGCCACCTTCCCATGGCCAGAGCACGGCTGACGTCGAGGACGCTGCTTGGGAATGCTCTGGGGCTGGGCTGGCATCGCCACCCCTCTGGCAGAGCCTCGGGTCGGACGCCTTCCGTCTGGGAAGTTTTCTGTCCTACCTAAATCCGAAACGGTCCCTGCCCCCATCCCGTGTCCCGTGCACCGTCCCAGCTCCCGCATGGCGGCTGCGTCCCTGCTCCAGGCGAGCGCTCCTGGAATTTCCTTTCCACGCTTCTTGTCTCGGGGACAATTTATTTCTACCTCGGAGAGATGAACAAAGATTATCTCCATCCCTTTAGCACAAAACACAAAGATGATGCCTCATCTGTTTTACAGAAGCGATGCCCGGCCCCCCTCGAATCCATCGTTTAGCAATTCAGCAGTTTAGCAATAACCCGGCGGCGAGGGGGAGCGGGGGGCAGCTGGCGGCGCCCGAGGGGACGCCACGGACCTTGAGCCCCCCCTGGGCACGCACCGGGCTCGCGGGGGACTTCGGCCGCCACCTGAGGGAGACGAACCCGAACACGCCAAGGAAGGGCCAGAGCCCTTCCCCCCAACCCGAGGGTGGGGGTCCCGACCAGGGAGCACACGGAGATGTACGGCAAACACCGAGCTATAAATAGTATTTATTTGTTTTTCTATGGACTGAAGATAACGTTCTTACGACTTTCTGCTTTTATAGATGTTCTGGAAACTTTGATACATCGAGGTCTGCTAACGGAGAGGTTTCTTTTCCCCTTAAGCCAGTCAAAGGTCTTTCCCACCTCTCGCTCGATCCCTGTCGGCACCCGGCGAGGAGCCACTTCGTGCTCCGAGGGCTTTTCCGAGCGGCAGGAGACAAACCCGGGCGTCCCGCGCTCTGCGCAGATCCCACCAAGGAACACCGAAAGCCACCGAGATGCTCCACAAAGTGCAAGCGAATGAACGCTATAAAACTCAACTCTTTTTTTTTTTTTTTTTTTTTTTCCTCTTTTTTTATTAAATCCTAAATCTATTTTTGGATGGTTTGAAGCCTTTGAGAAGCGAGAGGATGGGAGATGGCGCTAGTGCAGCCTTCACAGTCTCGGCTTTTTTAGCCCGTGCTGGTTTTAAGAGAAAAAATCAAAACGACAAGGGATATTTACTGTTTGTTTGGGTTTTTTTTAAGCAGCTGGAATTTTCCAACATCCGACAGATTTGCACTGACCCGTGGTTTGGATACCTTCAGCATCCGTACGCCCCAGGCGCAGCAGCCAGCCTTCGGCGCAGGAGCTCAAACCCCCACGCTTTCAAAAAGAAGGGGGGGGGAAAAAAAAGGCAAGAAGAGGAAAAGTACAGAGGGGGGAAAAAAAGGGGGAACATCACCTCAAGGCCTCCCGCACCCTCTCCCAGAAACCAGCTTGGGAATCCCAGCTGCGCCGCGGATCTTGCTGCCTGTGAGCAGGGAAGGGCGACGGCGGGATCAGGACGCGCCGTCGCGGTTGGATGGGAGGTAGAAACCGGTTGGGTTTGGGTTATTACTTAGATAAACCGAGGTTTAAGGTTTCCACTCGGCATAAATTATTACTTTTTTCAGTCTCGTGCCTTTTTGAGTTACCCACCACCTTCTGCTGGTGAAACGCCGTGGGGGGGGGTTGCCCACCCACCCCTTTATTTTTTTTCTGTCCCAAAGTAATAATTACCGGACCTTTGCACTGTTGGGATGTGCTCCTCTCCAGCCTGAGGACGAAGAGAAACGGGAACCCTCCGAAACGATGCACTAACCTGGAATGGGGCTGGAAACCCAGCGGCTGATTCCCGGGGAGCGGCCGGGACCGTCTGCGGCACCTTTCGGTCTCGCCAGGCGCCCGGTGGCTGTGCCAGCCTTTTCCTGGAATTCACTGATCCACCAGCATTCCTAAGAAATAAGCTGCAGGAAGGACATTTTTGTAGATTGTGATTTTAAAAAAGGGGGCGGGAGGAGCCGCTCGCGCACCCCGCGTTTACGACGGATCGTTGCACAGACGGGCGCGAGGCCAAACCGCGCAGTTTTGGGCTGGTTTTTTTTTTTTTCTTTTTCCTTGCGGAAGGCAGATCCTGAACCTCCATCCCTGTCTCCCTGAGACGGGACCCACCTGCTGGCAGAGAACGGGGCGCTGCTGGGAACAGGGAGCTGCCCAAACCCCTCCGGAGCCGATGGTCACCCCGGCGCGTTGCTCCCGTGCCCCACGGTGCAGCCGGAGCTTTGGGCATCGCCTGGCCCCGTTGGCAGCGGGTCCCGGGTCTGGATGCTGCCCCGTTCCCGGAGAAAAGCTGCTGCAGCCCAGCTCCGCGCCTGCTCCCTGGGAAGCACCACGTCCTCGCTCTGCCCAAGCCACGAGGTTCATTTCATCCCGTTAATTCACCCGGCGCCGCCGCACCAGAGCCAGCCGAGTGTTGGGATTTTGCCTTTTTGACGTGCTTCCTTTGCACTTTTCCATCTTTTTTGGTCCCTCTCGTTTCTTCTTTTTGCTTCCCAAGAAGCCAACCCGCTCCAGCATCAGCTTCACCTTGGGCAGCCGAGAGCCAGGCAGGGGCAGGTGGGAGAATCCCGGTTCTGTTCCCAGCCCTCCGGTTCCCGCTGTAAATACGTCGTTATCCCGAATCCCGTGCCAGGCCCAGCCCGTGGTGCTTTTTACAGCCGTTTGGCACGTCCGCGTTGTCGAGGCCCTCGGCCGGGTCCGTGGGTGCCGCTGTCTTGTCCCACTGTTAGAAAATAAATTATTTCATTATGAAAGGGAAGCGTGTGCCAGCCGCGGCCTCGGGAAGCGAGCGGGAGGCTCCCGGGGACGTCGCTCGGAGGGGGGGATCCGGGACCCCCGGGAAGGCAGAGCCCAGCGGCGCAGACACCTCGTTGTGTCCGGAGGGGTCCGGGCCCCCCCAGCCGCCCCGTGGGGGGGTTTTGCCCCACGGCTGAGGGTCCCCGGGCAGGTTGAGCTCTGGGTTTGGGGGTGTTGCTGCGCCCGTGTTGGGGGGGGGGGGGGGCCCGTCCTGCCCCTGGTGCTGCGGTGGCTCAGCGCCTGGCAAGGGGCGCAGGAGGGGCCTGTGCCCAGGGATCGGCCCCCACAATCCATCCCCTTAGGACCAGCCCGGGTGCAGCTGCAGCTCCTCTGTGGCACCGGGGGGTTGCAGGCAGCCTCGGCCCGTGCCCCCACCAGCACCCCCGCAGCTGCCCCGCACCCCGCACCCTGCGGGCAGCGCATCCCGCTGTGCCCGCCGACACCAGGCAGCATCCCGCATCCCGCATCCTTCCCGCTGCATCCCCCTCCCAGCAGCCAGCGTCTGGCAGCTGAGGCACGCACCTGCCATCCCTCATCCCTCCGTATCCCGCACCCCCCATCCCCCATCCTGCACCCTCCAGTCTCCTGGGGAGAGACGATGGCAGCCTGGCACTGTCCCCACAGGACCCAGCCTGCGGGTACCGCTGGGGGACACGGCGGGGGGCACAGTGGCCGGCATGGGGCAGGGTGGGGGGCTGGCCCTCAGCAACCCCCACTTCAAGGACAAGGCCACGGCCCCCAGGCAGGGCTGAGCCCTCCTGCCCCTCCCCGACTGCTCTCGTATTTAAACTGGTTTTCTCAGACACCAGACTGGCAGGGACAGGATGTGTGGGGCGCAAGAGGATGGTGGGGACAAGCCGCTGGGCGCTGTGGGGACAGGGCCCCGTGGGGCATGTGGGCATCACAGGGACATGTGGGTCGCACAGGTGCTGTGGGGACGGGGCTGTGCGGGGCACAAGAGTGCTGTGGGGACAGGGCCACGTGGGGTGCGCTGGCACCATGAGGACAGGGACAAATTGGGTGGGCACAGGGATGCCTGAGGGACACGGGCATCGTAGGGACAAGGCCCGTGGGCACTGTGGGGACAGGGATGTGTGGGGCACGTGGGCATCTGGGGATGGGGCCATGTGGGGCACCTGAATGCCACAGGGAGGGGGCAGAGGCACCACAGGGACAGGGCCATGTGGGGCACATGGGCATTGTGGGGACAACCACATGTAGGGCGCTTGGGACCCCAGGGCTGGAGTCCCGTGGGACACAGGGGCACCACGGCGTCAGGGCCATGCGAGGCACAAGGGCCACATGGGGACAGGGCCGTGGGAGGACGGGCCCCATGGGGCACAAGAGCCATGGACAGGACCCTGCGGGGCACAAGGGCCATGTGGGGCACAACGGCCGTGGGGGGATGGGCCCCATGGGGCACAAGGGCCATGGGGGGTCCAAGCGCTATGTGGGGCACAAGGACACCACGGGGACAGGGCCTGCTGGGGCACAAGGGCCATGGGGGGAGAGGACCTAGTGGGGCACGAGGACCGCGTGGGGCACGAGGAACCCGTGGGGACGGGGCCTGGTGGGGCACACGGGCACGGTGGGACCAAGCACGCCTGGGGTGCACGGGCCGGGCCCCCCCGTCACGGTGTCCACGGGGCCGCACCCCCCCACCGTCCACCCCCAGCCCCACAAGCCCCACAGGCAAGGGGTGGGCGCAGCGCCCCACTTTATTATACCAGATTCTATTTATTACGCTAGAGGTACTTGTAGGGCACCCTGGCGGGCACCGTCTGCAGCTCCAGGCGCACGGGGCATTTGTAGAAGTGGGCGAGGAGGGTCTCGGTGTAGCCCCCCAGGAAGTGCAGCTTGGATGGGGGCAGCGTCCGCAGCAGCAGCGCGCAGATCACCAGCAGGTTGGCGCGGCGCTTCAGCACCACCGCGTCCGCCAGCATGCCCGGGAAGGTGCCGTAGAGGAAGCGGCGCAGGAAGGCGTCCTCCAGCGTCCGCTCCGCCGCGCCCGCCTCGCCCGCCACGTTCCCTGCCGGCACAGCCGCACGTGATGGGGACGCCAGCCCCACCGCAGCCCCCCGCTGCCCCATGGCCCCCTCGTGCCCCATGTGCCCCGTCCCTGTGACACCCGTGTGCCCCACATCCCCACACCGGGCGCCCCCAATGCCCTCGTGCCCCATGTGCCCCGTCCCTGTGACACCCGTGTGCCCCACATCCCCACACCGGGCGCCCCCAATGCCCTCGTGCCCCATGTGCCCCATCCCTGTGACACCCGTGTGCCCCACATCCCCACACCGGGCGCCCCCCAACGCCCTTGTGCCCCATGTGCCCCGTCCCTGTGACACCCGTGCGCCCCACATCCCCACACCGGGCACCCCCCAATGCCCTCATGCCCCATTGTGCCCTGTCCCCATGTGCCCTGTCCCTGTGACACCCGTGTGCCCCACATCCCCGGCCCCACGATGCCCACGTGCCCCACGGCGCCCTCCTGCCCCATGTGCCACCAGCCCCGTGTGCCCTGTGCCTGCGACGCCCATGTGCCCCACATGTCCCCATCCCCACAACACCTGTGCCCCACAGGTCCCTGTCCCCACACCCCACATGCCCCACAGGTCCCTGTCCCCACAAGACCCGTGTGCCCCACACGCCCCCGTCCCGCAACACCCCACAGCCCATCCTCACGCCACCCTCACGCCCCACACGTCCCCACCCCCACCCCCGGGGGTGTGGGGTGACCCACCGGTGTGCAGGGACAGCCAGCCCTTGCAGTGGGCGATGTAGTGGGGCGGGTGCGCCTGCTCGTAGGTCACCAGCTTGTCCCCTTTGCCCACGCGCACCCGTGCTGCCCGCGTCTGTGGGGAGGGGGCGTCGCGGGGGGGGGGGGGTCAGAGGGTGGGAGGGGGCATCAGAGGTGGTCAGAGGTGGGGAGGGGTGTCAGAGGGGGGAGGGGTTGGGGAGGGAGGGGGTGTCAGAGGGGGGGAGGGGGTGCCAGAGGGTGGGAGGGGGCATCAGAGGTGGTCAGAGGTGGGGAGGGGTGTCAGAGGGGGGGAGGGGGTGTCAGAGGGGGGGAGGGGGCATCAGAGGTGGTCAGAGGTGGGGAGGGGTGTCAGGGGGGGGAGGGGTTGGGGAGGGAGGGGGTGTCAGAGGGGGGGAGGGGGTGTCAGAGGGTGGGAGGGGGCATCAGAGGGGGGAGGGGTTGGGGAGGGAGGGGGTGTCAGAGGGGGGGAGGGGGTGTCAGAGGGTGGGAGGGGGCATCAGAGGTGGTCAGAGGTGGGGAGGGGTGTCAGAGGGGGGAGGGGTTGGGGAAGGAGGGGGTGTCAGAGGGGGGGAGGGGGTGTCAGAGGGGGGGAGGGGGCATCAGAGGTGGTCAGAAGGGGGGAGGGGTGTCAGAGGGGGGAGGGTTGGGGAGGGAGGGGGTGTCAGGGGGGGAGGGGGGTGTCAGAGGGGGGGAGGGGACATCAGAGGTGGTCAGAGGGGGGGAGGGGTGTCAGAGGGGGGAGGGGTTGGGGAGGGAGGGGGTGTCAGAGGGGGGGAGGGGGTGTCAGAGGGGGGGAGGGGGCATCAGAGGTGGTCAGAGGGGGGGAGGGGTGTCAGAGGGGGGAGGGGTTGGGGAGGGAGGGGGTGTCAGAGGGGGGGAGGGGGTGTCAGAGGGGGGGAGGGGGTGTCAGAGGTGGTCAGAGGTGGGGAGGGGTGTCAGAGGGGGGAGGGGTTGGGGAGGGAGGGGGTGTCAGAGGAGGGGAGGGGGTGTCAGGGGTGGGAGGCAGGTGTCAGAGGGGGGAGGGGGTGTCAGAGGGGGGAGGGGGTGTCAGAGGGGGGGAGGGGGGTGTCAGGGGTGGGAGAGGGTGTCAGAGGAGGGGAGGGGGTGTCAGGGGTGGGAGGGGGTGTCAGAGTGGGGGAGGGGGTGTCAGGGGGGGAGGGGGTGTCAGAGGAGGGGAGGGGGTGTCAGGGGTGGGAGGGGGTGTCAGAGGCGGGAGGGGGTGTCGGGGGGGGAGGGGGTGTCAGAGGGGGGAGGGGGTGTCAGGGGTACGAGGGGGTGTCAGGGGTGGGAGGGGGTGTCAGAGGGGGGGAGGGGGTGTCAGGGGTGGGAGAGGGTGTCAGAGGAGGGGAGGGGGTGTCAGGGGTGGGAGGGGGTGTCAGAGTGGGGGAGGGGGTGTCAGGGGTGGGAGGGGGTGTCTGGGGGGAGGGGATGTCAGAGGGGGGGAGGGGGTGTCGGGGGGGGGGGGGGGGTTTGGGGGCGCTGGGGCAGCCCCCTGGCTCACCTTGAGGCAGGCGGGGGAGGTGTGGAGGTTCCGGCCAGCGGGGCCGGGGTGGGGGAGGGGCACCGCCTGCCAGGGTGACGGGGCGAGGGGCAGCGTCAGGGGGTCCCCTGCGCCCCCCAGCAGCCAGTGTCCCCAGGGTGCCCCCTGCCCTGTGCCCCCCTGCAGTGGAGCTGCCACTGGCGAAGCCCCCCCCCAGGCATGGTGTCCCCTGTACCCACATCCCCAGTGCCCCCCCCACCCGATGTCCCCATACCCAGTGTCGCCAGTGCCCCCCATGCCCGGTGTCCCCTGTACGCAGTGTCCCCATACCCAGTGTCCTCAGTGTCCCCCTATACCCAGTGTCCCCCACACCCAGTGTCCCCAGTGCCCCCCATACCCAGTGCTCCCCATACCCAGTGTCCCCCACACCCAGTGTCCCCAGTGTCCCCACACCCAGTGTCCCCAGTGCCCCCCAGACCCAGTGTCCCCCTATACCCAGTGCCCCCCGGACCCAGTGTCCCCAGACCCAGTGTCCCCAGTGCCCCCCAGACCCTGTGTCCCCTTATACCCAGTGCTCCCCACACCCAGTGTCCCCAGTGCCCCCTATACCCAGTGTCCCCCACACCCAGTGTCCCCACACCCAGTGTCCCCAGTGCCCCCCAGACCCAGTGCCCCCCGGACCCAGTGTCCCCAGACCCAGTGTCCCCAGTGCCCCCCATACCCAGTGCTCCCCATACCCAGTGTCCCCCACACCCAGTGTCCCCAGTGTCCCCACACCCAGTGTCCCCAGTGCCCCCCCAGACCCAGTGTCCCCCTATACCCAGTGCCCCCCGGACCCAGTGTCCCCAGACCCAGTGTCCCCAGTGCCCCCCATACCCTGTGTCCCCCTATACCCAGTGCCCCCCACACCCAGTGTCCCCCGTGCCCCCTATACCCAGTGTCCCCCGGACCCAGTGTCCCCAGACCCAGTGTCCCCAGTGCCCCCCATACCCAGTGTCCCCAGTGTCCCCAGTGCCCCCAGTGCCCCCCATACCCAGTGCCCCCCATACCCAGTGTCCCCAGTGCCCCCAGTGCCCCCAGTGCCCCCCACACCCAGTGTCCCCACACCCAGTGTCCCCAGTGCCCCCCATACCCAGTGTCCCCAGTGTCCCCAGTGCCCCCAGTGCCCCCCATACCCAGTGCCCCCCATACCCAGTGTCCCCAGTGCCCCCAGTGCCCCCAGTGCCCCCCACACCCAGTGTCCCCACACCCAGTGTCCCCAGTGCCCCCCATACCCAGTGTCCCCAGTGTCCCCAGTGCCCCCAGTGCCCCCCATACCCAGTGCCCCCCATTACCCAGTGTCCCCAGTGCCCCCAGTGCCCCCAGTGCCCCCCATACCCAGTGTCCCCAGTGCCCCCAGTGCCCCCAGTGCCCCCCACCACCCAGTGTCCCCACACCCAGAGTCCCCAGTGCCCCCACGCCCGGTGTCCCTACACCCGGTGCCCCCCCCAGCCCGCACGCCCAGGCCCGCAGACCCCCGTGTCCCCGCCCCCGCCCCCGGGGTCCCCCGGCCCGGCCCGGCCTCACCCGCAGCGCTCGGGCGGCCGCGATCGCCGCCATCTTGGCGGGGGGGAGGGGCGGCCCCTGGCGGCGGGAGGGCGCGGGGGGAGGGGAGGGGGAGGGGGCGGGGCTGGGGGGGCTGGGAGCTGCGGGCGCTGGGGGATGGGGGGACTGGGAGCCCTGGGGGCACTAGCGGCGCTGGGGGAACTGGGGGGCACTGGGGTGTGCGGGGGGGAACTGGGATGGAACTGGTGAGCACTGGGATGGCACTGGTGGGCACTGGGATGGAACTAGTGGGCACTGGGATGGAACTGGTGAGCACTGGGATGGCGCTGGTGAGCGCTGGTGGGTGCTGGGATGGCACTGGGATGGCACTGGGTGGGCGCTGGGATGGCACTGGTGAGCGCTGGTGGGTGCTGGTGGGCGCTGGGTGCCGAGGTGCGGGCGCAGCGCGGGGGGGGGGCCGCCCCCTGCCCCCCGCCCCCCGGTGCTGCCCCGTCTGCGGGCGGGTGGCGCTGGCGCTCGGGGACATCGAGGGGACTCCGACAGCCAGGTGAGGGGCGGCCCCGTGCAACGCGCCCGTGCAAAACCCCCGTGCAAAACCCCCGTGCAACGCCCCCGTGCAATGCGCCCGTGTAACGCGCCCGTGCAACGCGCCCGTGCAGCGCCCCCGTGCAAAACCCCCGTGCAACGCCCCCGTGCAACGCGCCCGTGTAACGCGCCCGTGCAGCGCCCCGTGCAAAACCCCCGTGCAACGCCCCCGTGCAACGCCCCCGTGCAACGCGCCCGTGCAACGCGCCCGTGTAACGCCCCCGTGCAACGCCCCCGTGCAACGCGCCCGTGCAGCGCCCCCGTGCAACGCCCCCGTGCAACGCGCCCGTGCAGCGCGCCCGTGCAAAACCCCCGTGCAAAACCCCCGTGCAACGCCCCCGTGCAACGCGCCCGTGCAACGCGCCCGTGCAGCGCCCCCGTGCAAAACCCCCGTGCAACGCCCCCCGTGCAACGCGCCCGTGCAGCGCGCCCGTGCAAAACCCCCGTGCAAAACCCCCGTGCAACGCCCCCGTGCAACGCCCCCGTGCAACGCCCCCGTGCAACGCGCCCGTGCAGCGCCCCCGTGCAAAACCCCCGTGCAAAACCCCCGTGCAAAACCCCCGTGCAAAGCCCCCGTGCAACGCCCCCGTGCAACGCCCCCGTGTAACGCGCCCCGTGCAACGCGCCCGTGCAAAACCCCCGTGCAGCGCCCCCGTGCAACGCCCCCGTGCAACGCCCCCGTGCAGCGCCCCCGTGCAAAACCCCCGTGCAAAACCCCCGTGCAGCGCCCCCGTGCAAAACCCCCGTGCAAAACCCCCGTGCAGCGCCCCCCGTGCAACGCCCCCCTCGTGCAATCCCCTGTGCAACGTCCCCGTGCAAAACCCCCGTGCAGCGACCCTCGTGCAATCCCCCCGTGTAATCCCCCCCGTGCAACACCCCGTGTAACCTCCCCCTCGTGCAACACCCCGTGCAACCCCTCCGTGCAAAACCCCCGTGCAGCCCCCCCGGTGTAACGCCCCCCGTGCAAAACCCCCGTGCAACTCCCCCCGTGCAACACCCCCGTGTAACCTCCCCCCGTGCAACGCCCCCGTGCAGCGCCCCTCGTGCAGCCCCCCCCGTGCAACACCCCGTGTAACCTCCCCCTCGTGCAACACCCCGTGCAACCCCTCCGTGCAAAATCCCCGTGCAGCTCCCCCCGGTGCAACCCCCGCCGTGCAACCCCCCCGTGCAGCCCCCCCGGTGTAACGCCCCCCGGTGCAAAACCCCCGTGCAGCGCCCCCCCGTGCAACACCCCGTGCAACACCCCGTGCAGCCCCCCCCCCGTGCAACCCCCCCCCCCGTGCAACCCCCCCCGTGCAACACCCCCCGTGCAACACCCCGTGCAACCCCCCCCCCGTGCAACCCCCCCCCCGTGCAACCCCCCCCGTGCAACCCCCCCCGTGCCCCTCCGTTGCCCCCCCGCGTGCCGCAGGGGGGGTCCTGCCTCGCTGCCCTCCCCCCCCCCGAGCCCTGGGGCTGGGTCCCCCCCGCCTCGAGGCAAGTGCCCCCCTCCCCCCCCCGAGAGGCAGCTGCCCCCCCCCTCCCCCCCCCGGCCCCACCCGCGGCAGGTGCCCCCCCCCCCCCCCCGGCTCTCCAGGGCAGGGCAGGGGCCGGCGCGGAGCCCTGCCGGGAAGGGGAGGGGAGGGCGGGGGGGGCGGGGGGGGGCGGGGGGGGCGGGGGGCACCCTGGGGGGGGGGAACGGGGGGGTGTAGGGACATGGGGGGGCGTGGGAACGTGGGGGAATGTGGGACATGGGGAGACGGGGGGCGGCGTGGGGACGGGGGGGATGGGGGGGGATGGGGGGCGTGGGGGGATGTGGGGATTGGTGGGACATGGGGGTACGTGGGGGGTTGGGCACATGGGGGGCTGGGGGGTGGGGATGTGGGACACGGGGGGGCCGGGGGGGTGGGAACACGGGGGGACGTGGGACATGAGGGGACATGGGGGGCATGAGGGGGCGTGGGAGTGTGGGGGGGTGAGAACGCGGGGACATGGGGGGTTGGGGGACATGGGTGTGGTATGGGGACATGGGGGGGACATGGGGGACATGGGGGACATGGGGGGACATGGGGGGACATGGGGGGACATGGGGGTGTGGGGGGGCATGAGGGGACATGGGTGGGTGGGGACATGGGGGGGACATGGGGGGACATGGGGGTGTGGGGGGGCATGAGGGGACATGGGGGTGTGGGGACATGGGGGACATGGGGGGACATGGGGGACATGTGGGGACATGGGGGGACATGGGGGGACATGTGGGGACATGGGGGTGTGGGGGGGCATGAGGGGGACATGTGGGTGTGGGGACATGTGGGACATGGGGGGACATGGGGGGACATGGGGGACATGTGGGGACATGGGGGGACATGGGGGACATGGGGGGACATGGGGGGACATGGGGGTGTGGGGACATGGGGGGACATGGGGGACATGTGGGGACATGGGGGGACATGTGGGACATGGGGGGACATGGGGGACATGTGGGGACATGGGGGGACATGGGGGACATGGGGGGACATGTGGGGACATGGGGGACATGGGGGGGCATGAGGGGACATGGGGGTGTGGGGACATGGAGGTGTGGGGACATGGGGGACATGGGGGACATGGGGGGACATGTGGGGACATGGGGGGACATGGGGGGACATGTGGGGACATGGGGGTGTGGGGGGGCATGAGGGGACATGGGGGTGTGGGGACATGGGGGACATGGGGGACATGTGGGGACATGGGGGGAAATGGGGGTTTGGGGACATGGGGGACATGGGGGACATGGGGGGGGACATGGGGGAACACGGGGGTGTGGGGACATGGGGGGACATGGGGGGACATGGAGGTGTGGGGACATGGGGGACATGTGGGGACATGGGGGGACATGTGGGGACATGGGGGGACACGGGGGTGTGGGGACATGGGGGACATGTGGGGACATGGGGGGACACGGGGGTGTGGGGACATGTGGGGACATGGGGGACATGTGGGGACATGGGGGGACACGGGGGTGTGGGGACATGTGGGGACATGGGGGACATGTGGGGACATGGGGGGACACGGGGGTGTGGGGACATGGGGGGACATGGGGGACATGTGGGGACATGTGGGGACACGGGGGCGTGGGGCCATGGGGACACGGTGCCCGCAGGTGCCCCGTCTCCGCAGCCCCCCCAAGGTGCCGGCTGGCTCCAAGGACGCCTGATGTCACCAGTGTCCCCCACCCCGTCCCCCCGCGGTCGCCCACCGCCCGTGTCCCGGCAGGACGGCACCGGCGTCCCGCCACCCCGGGCACCGACGGTGGCACGGGGACCCCGACGGGGACAGCGGCGGGGCCAGAGGGGGGGGGGGGGGGACACACGTGGGGGACAGGGGGTGGCAGCCCCCCCGTGTCGCGGTGGCGGGGCACACGTGTCGCCGGCGCTGGCAGCGGGCCAGGGCCACCTCCCGCCGGGGCTATAAGAGGCGGCGGGTCGGTGCGGCGGGCGCTGCCATGGCACCGCCACCGCCACTGTCCCCCGCGCTGGCACCGCTGCTCCTGCTCTGCGCCACCGCAGGTAGGGACCCCCCCGCGCCGCCCTGGGGGCCCACGCCGCCGCCCCCCGCCCCCCCCAGCTGGGTGCTGCCCCCTGGGTGCCCCCCTGCAGCTGGGTGCCCCCCCAGATCTGAGTGACCCCACTAGAGCTGGGGGGGCACCCTTGGGTGGGGGTCCCGGGTGCCTGGGTCCCCTTAGGAGGCTGGGGGGCACCCTTGGGTGGGGGTCCCGGGTGCCTGGGTCCCCATATGAGGCTGGGGGCACCCTTGGGTGGGGGTCCCGGGTGCCTGGGTCCCCTTATGAGGCTGGGGGCACCCTTGGGTGGGGGTCCCGGGTGCCTGGGTCCCCTTAGGAGGCTGGGGGCACCCTTGGGTGGGGGTCCCGGGTGCCTGGGTCCCCATATGAGGCTGGGGGTCACCCTTGGGTGGGGGTCCCGGTCCCCATATGAGGCTGGGGGGTCACCCTTGGGTGGGGGGTCCCGGGTGCCTGGGTCCCCTTAGGAGGCTGGGGGGGACCCTTGGGTGGGGGTCCCGGGTGCCTGGGTCCCCCTTAGGAGGCTGGGGGGCACCCTTGGGTGGGGGGTCCCGGGTGCCTGGGTCCCCTTATGAGGCTGGGGGCACCCTTGGGTGGGGGGTCCCGGGTGCCTGGGTCCCCTTAGGAGGCTGGGGGGTCCCTTGGGTGGGGGGTCCCGGGTGCCTGGGGTCCCCTTAGGAGGCTGGGGGACCCTTGGGTGGGGGGTCCCGGGTGCCTGGGTCCCCTTAGGAGGCTGGGGGCACCCTTGGGTGGGGGTCCCGGGTGCCTGGGTCCCCTTAGGAAGCTGGGGGGCACCCTTGGGTGGGGGGTCCCGGGTGCCTGGGTCCCCTTAGGAGGCTGGGGGGCACCCTTGGGTGGGGGGTCCCGGGTGCCTGGGTCCCCCTTAGGAGGCTGGGGGGCACCCTTGGGTGGGGGGTCCCGGGTGCCTGGGTCCCCTTAGGAGGCTGGGGGGGCACCCTTGGGTGGGGGGTCCCGGGTGCCTGGGTCCCCATATGAGGCTGGGGGGTCCCTTGGGTGGGGGTCCCGGGTGCCTGGGTCCCCCTTAGGAGGCTGGGGGAGACCCTTGGGTGGGGGTCCCAGGTGCCTGGGTCCCCCCATGAGGCTGGGGGTCACCCTTGGGTGGGGGGTCCCGGGTACCTGGGTCCCCTTAGGAGGCTGGGGGGCACCCTTGGGTGGGGGGTCCCGGGTGCCTGAGTCCCCTTAGGAGGCTGGGGGTCACCCTTGGGTGGGGGGTCCCGGGTGCCTGGGTCCCCTTAGGAGGCTGGGGGTCACCCTTGGGTGGGGGGTCCCGGGTGCCTGGGTCCCCATATGAGGCTGGGGGTCACCCTTGGGTGGGGGTCCCGGGTGCCTGGGTCCCCATATGAGGCTGGGGGGGCACCCTTGGGTGGGGGGTCCCGGGTGCCTGGGTCCCCTTAGGAGGCTGGGGGCACCCTTGGGGTGGGGGTCCCGGGTGCCTGGGTCCCCTTAGGAGGCTGGGGCGTCCCTTGGGTGGGGGTCCCGGGTGCCTGGGTCCCCTTAGGAGGCTGGGGGGCACCCTTGGGTGGGGGGTCCCGGGTGCCTGGGGTCCCCTTAGGAGGCTGGGGGTCACCCTTGGGTGGGGGTCCCGGGTGCCTGAGTCCCCTTAGGAGGCTGGGGCGTCCCTTGGGTGGGGGTCCCGGGTGCCTGGGTCCCCATATGAGGCTGGGGGCACCCTTGGGTGGGGGTCCCGGGTGCCTGGGTCCCCTTAGGAGGCTGGGGCGTCCCTTGGGTGGGGGGTCCCGGGTGCCTGGGTCCCCTTAGGAGGCTGGGGGCACCCTTGGGTGGGGGGTCCCGGGTGCCTGGGTCCCCATATGAGGCTGGGGGGCACCCTTGGGTGGGGGTCCCGGGTGCCTGGGTCCCCTTAGGAGGCTGGGGCGTCCCTTGGGTGGGGGTCCCGGGTGCCTGGGTCCCCTTAGGAGGCTGGGGGGCACCCTTGGGTGGGGGTCCCGGGTGCCTGGGTCCCCTTAGGAGGCTGGGGGTCACCCTTGGGTGGGGGTCCCGGGTGCCTGGGTCCCCATATGAGGGCTGGGGGGTCCCTTGGGTGGGGGTCCCGGGTGCCTGGGTCCCCTTAGGAGGCTGGGGGTCACCCTTGGGTGGGGGTCCCGGCTGCCTGGGTCCCCTTATGAGGCTGGGGGGCACCCTTGGGTGGGGGTCCCGGGTACCTGGGTCCCCTTAGGAGGCTGGGGGGCACCCTTGGGTGGGGGTCCCGGGTGCCTGGGTCCCCATATGAGGCTGGGGGGTCCCTTGGGTGGGGGTCCCGGGTGCCTGGGTCCCCATATGAGGCTGGGGGCACCCTTGGGTGGGGGGTCCCGGGTGCCTGGGTCCCCTTATGAGGGCTGGGGGGCACCCTTGGGTGGGGGTCCCGGACGCGTGGGTCCCCCCATGAGGCTGGGGGTGGGGTGGGGGGCTATGGGGGGGTGGGGGGTGCCGGGTGCCCCCTGCGGCCGAGCTGGGGTCCCGGGTGCTGACGGTGCTGCAGGGCGGGGGGGGGGCGGGGGGGCCCTGCGGGGAGCCCCCCACCGCCGCGTGCCGGAGCGGGGACATGACGCTGCGCTGCGGGGCCCTGGGGCGCTGCGCCCCCCCCCACCCTGGTGAGCGCCCCTCCCCCTGCAGCCCCCTCCCCCCCCCGTCCCTCCCTTTGTCCCCATGCGCCCCCCCATATGTCCCCGTGTGCCCCTGACCCCCCTTGGCACATCGTCCCCATGTCCCCATTCCCCCGTGTCCCAACACGTCCCTTGTCCCCCCATGCCCCGCCATGTCCCCACATCCTCCCCTGTCACCCTATGTCCCGACATGTCCCCGTGTCCCCACTCCCCCATGTCCCTCCATTCCCCCATGTCCCCACTCCCCCATGTCCCTGTGTCACCCCATGTCCCCACATCCCATGTCCCTACATGTCCCCGTGTCCCCACTCCCCCATGTCCCCCATGTCCCTCCATTCCCCCATGTCCCTGTGTCACCCCATGTCCCCCACATCCCATGTCCCTACATGTCCCCCGTGTCCCCACTCCCCCATGTCCCTCCATTCCCCCATGTCCCTGTGTCACCCCATGTCCCCACATCCCATGTCCCTACATGTCCCCGTGTCCCCACTCCCCCCATGTCCCCCATGTCCCTCCATTCCCCCATACGTCCCATGTCCCCCCATGTCCCTGGGTCACCCCATGTCCCCACATCCCATGTCCCTACATGTCCCCGTGTCCCCACTCCCCCCATGTCCCCCATGTCCCTCCATTCCCCCATACGTCCCATGTCCCCCCATGTCCCTGGGTCACCCCATGTCCCCACATCCCATGTCCCTACATGTCCCCGTGTCCCCACTCCCCCATGTCCCCCATCTCCCTCCATTCCCCCATACGTCCCATGTCCCCCCCATGTCCCTCCATTCCCCCATGTCCCTGGGTCACCCCATGTCCCCACATCCCATGTCCCTGTGTCACCCCATGTCCCCACATCCCATGTCCCTACATGTCCCCGTGTTCCCCGCTCCCCCATGCCTGTGTCCCCCCATGTCCCCCCATGCCCCGTGTCTCCACACCCAACACCCCCCACGCCCCATGTCCCCACGCCACACGTGTATGTCCCCATGTCCCCACGCCACATGTCCCTGTGTCCCCCCAAGTCATTTCCCCACATCCCACCTCCCCCATGTCCGCTGCCACCTCTCGCAGGACACATGTGACAACTGCCAGCAGATCGTCACCTTCCTCACCACCATAGCCAACGAGTCGGCCACCAAGGTGCCCATGGGGACAGGGGGGACAGGGGGGGCGGGGGGCGTCGCAGTGCCAGCGCGGGTGCCATGGTGGCTGTGGGCGCAGGTGGCCGTGGAGGGCTTCCTGCAGCGGGAGTGCGCGGCGCTGCCACTGCCCTCCCTGGTGTCACCCCTGCCGCGACCTGCTGCACCGCCACCTTGACCGCGTGGTCACCGACCTGGGGAGCCGCCTGGTGAGTGGGCACCCATGGGTGCTGTGGTGGAGGGGTGGCGGTGGCACGGGGTGCTGGGGGCACTGGGGACACCGTGCGTGCGCCTGGGGACGCTGCAGGGGTGCCGGGGGGACACCGTGCCATCCAGGGACACCTTAGGGTGCTGGGGGGGTGGGGGTGTTGGGGACACTTTAGGGGTGCCAGGGGACACTGTGCCATCCAGGGACACCTTAGGGTGCTGGGGGGGTGGGGGTGTTGGGGACACTTTAGGGGTGCCAGGGGACACTGTGCCATCCAGGGACACCTTAGGGTGCTGGGGGGGTGGGGGTGTTGGGGACACTTTAGGGGTGCCAGGGGACACTGTGCCATCCAGGGACACCTTAGGGTGCTGGGGGGGTGGGGGTGTTGGGGACACTTTAGGGGTGCCAGGGGACACTGTGCCATCTAGGGACACCTTAGGGTGCTGGGGGGGTGGGGGTGTTGGGGACACTTTAGGGGTGCCAGGGGACACTGTGCCATCTAGGGACACCTTAGGGTGCTGGGGGGGTGGGGGTGTTGGGGACACTTTAGGGGTGCCAGGGGACACTGTGCCATCTAGGGACACCCTTAGGGTGCTGGGGGGGGTGGGGGTGTTGGGGACACTTTAGGGGTGCCAGGGGACACTGTGCCTTCCAGGGACACCTTAGGGTGCTGGGGGGGGGTGTTGGGGACACTTTAGGGGTGCCAGGGGACACCGTGCCATCCAGGGACACCTTAGGGTGCTGGGGGGGTGGGGGTGTTGGGGACACTTTAGGGGTGCCAGGGGACACTGTGCCTTCCAGGGACACCTTAGGGTGCTGGGGGGGGGGGGGGTGTTGGGGACACTTTAGGGGTGCCAGGGGACACTGTGCCATCTAGGGACACCTTAGGGTGCTGGGGGAGTGGGGGTGTTGGGGACACTTTAGGGGTGCCAGGGGACACTGTGCCATCCAGGGACACCTTAGGGTGCTGGGGGGGGGGTTGGGGACACCATGCTACCTGGGGACACTGCAGGGGTGGCAGGGGACGCTGTGCCTTCCAGGGACACCTTAGGGTGCTGGGGGAGGTTGGGGACACTTTAGGGGTGCCAGGGGACACCGTGCTATCCAGGGACACCTTAGGGTGCTGGGGGGGGGGGGGGTGTTGGGGACACTTTAGGGGTGCCAGGGGACACTGTGCCATCTAGGGACACCTTAGGGTGCTGGGGGGGGGGGTTGGGGACACCATGCTACCTGGGGACACTGCAGGGGTGGCAGGGTAACACTGTGCCTTCCAGGGACACCTTAGGGTGCTGGGGGGGGGGGGGTTGGGGACACTGCAGGGGTGCCAGGGGACACTGTGCCATCCAGGGTCACCTTAGGGTGCTGGGGGATTGGGGC
>NW_026611669.1:0-55455 GCF_023638135.1 Falco biarmicus | reverse complement strand
TTTCATCTAATTTTAATGGGCTTTTAATTTAATTGACTTTGAGTTTCATTTTTTCCTTGTATTCATTTTTACTTCTCTTTAATTTATTTTTAAATTTAATTTAATTTGAATTTGGCTTTTAATTTCATTCGTTTCATTCCTTTTTTTTTTTTTTTTTTTTTTTTTTTTCATTTTTAGGCATTTATTTAATGAACTTTTATTCCATGCTTACCCTTGGGGTTTGCGTCTTGAAATTAATTTTATTTCTTTTAACTTGTTTCTGTCCCTGAGCTGTAATTTCTTTCCATGCGTTTTATTTCATTTATTTTTGTGCGTTTCTCCGAGTTCCGTGTCATTTATTTAATTTAATTATTTAATTTCATTAATTTAATTATTTTATTTCCCCCGTTTAATCCTCCGTTCGTTTTGTTTTTTTTTCCCCCCCGTCTCTTTCGGCTATTTTTCTGCATTTATTTCACTTTTTTTCATTTATTCATTTTTTTTCTTTACTATGTAAACTGTCATTTGCTTTATTTCGTCTCTTTCGTCTCATTTTTATTCGTTTATTTCATTTATTTTTTGTGTATTTTTATCGTTCCTCGGTTTCTCCGTAATTAATTTGTTTTCACGTTTTTCAGTTCCCATTTTCCTCCTCCTTTTCCTTTCTTTCTGTGCGGTTTTTTCTGTTTCTTGTCTTTTATTACGTATTTACGTATTTTTTCTTTCTTTATATATTTCTTTCCTTTTATTTCCTTTCATTCCCTTTATTTTTGCCTTTTACTCTCCTTTTATTCTTCTTTATTTTCCTTTATTCTCTTTTACTTTTTTATTCGCCTTGATTTTCAATTGTTTTCCTTTATCCTCCTTTATTTTCCTTTATTATCATTTATTATCGTTTATTTTCCTACTGTTTTCCTTTATTTTCCTTTATTCTCCTTTATTTTCTTTTTATTTTCTTTATTCTCCTACACTTGCCTTTATTTCCAATTATTTTCCTTTATTATCATTTACTATCATTTATTTTCCCACCATCTTCCTTTGTTCCCCTTTGTTTTATTTTTAATTTTTTCCTTTATTTTCCTTTCCTTTATTATCATTTATCATTTCTTTTCCTACTCTTTTCCTTTATTTTCCTTTTTTCTCCTTTATTCTCCCTGATTTTCTTTCTATTTTCTTTTTCATTCTCCTTTATTTTCAATAATTTTCCTTTATTATCCTTTATTTTCCTTAATTTCATTTTTTTTTTTATTCTCCATTATTTTCAATTTTTTCCCTTCCTTATCCTTTATTACCATTTATTTTCCTAGTTTTTTTCCTTTCTTTAGTTTATTTCCTTTAATTTCAGTTTATTTCCCCTCCCTGGGGCGCGTGGCTCTGCCCCTCCCCCTCTCACACACCCCCACCCCACCCCCCCCACCCCCCCCCCAAAAAAAAAAAAAAAAGGATTTAACGATTTTTGCCGGTTTTACAAACTTTACGCTTTTTTCAGGTAACATCAAGAAAAGGAATTTTAATAAATAAAAGAAAAACAGTTCAATCAAGTGGGCGCGTCTTCTTGCCGAAGAGAAGATAAATCGTAAAAAAATAATTAGAAAAAAAATTAAAAATTGCTAATTTCAAGAAATGAATACATCTATATGAAATGATAAAAAACAATATATTAAGTGTAGCGACTGAAAATAATAATAGTAAAAAATAGACCATTAATAAAATAAAGGTAGTTTTAAGAGTTATTATTTTTATATTAATATTAACTGCAATTAATAAATAATAATTGCGATAAAGCAGCCCTACTTCTGCCAATAGTAAGAATAATAACGAAAATAAAGTATCGCTGCTGAGGATATTGCAAATTAATTAAAGTCTCCCTGGTAATAGTCATCATTACAAAAGAGATAAAATTCCTGCTAAAATTAATAATTTGAGTAGAGTAGACTTATTTCCCGCTACCCCACTAATAAAAGAATAAAGTAGAATAATGATGGCAGTAACAGTAATAGAAAATCGTAATCATGATAATGATATTAATGATATTGATAATAATAGCAATAATAATATTAATGGAAATAATAAGAGTGATAATGATACTAATACTAATGCCAATAACGTTGATAATAATAATATTGATGGTAACAACAGTAATAGTAATAATAATTATTATAATAATGATGACGACATTAATCCTAATACCGATAATATTGATAAGAATATTTAATAATAGTAATAATAATGAAAATAATAACAACAACAACAACGTGGAAGTATTTCTGCTAATACCGCTAGCAACAAAAAAATTCGGTCAAATTATTTCTGCTAGTAATTAAAAAAATACGAGGCAGCGTGTGTTATCGCCAGCATATATAACATAATTAAAAAAGTAGAAAAGGAAAGAATAACAAAAATAATAACGGTAATAATGACAATAATAACATTAATAGAACATGATACCAGAAATAGAAATAACAGAATTAAGAGCAATAGTAACGGTAACAATGACAACAATAACATTAATAGTTATGAATATATTTATATATATAATACATTATGAAAAAAATAATAAAATGCATCAGTAAAAGTATAAATAGAAATAATAACAACACTAATAATAACATCAATGAAATACAGTACTTTAAAAAATAAAATAAAGTATGAAATAATAATAATAAAAAGAGTAGTAGCGGTAGTAATAACGATGATAATAATAATGATGATAATAATTATAGTAATACTAGTAATAATAACAGTAATAATAATAATAACAGCAGCAGCGGCAGCACTCATGTCAGCGCAGGCAGGGCAGGTGTTTCCCGCCGCCGCCGCTCCGACCGACGGGGTTTTCCTGCCGCCGCTAAAAATAGCCGTTACTAGGCCCGAAACCCCAAAAATGGCCTTTTTCCCCCTGTTTCGGTCGCCGCTCTCCTTCCCCGGCCTTGGCCTTGCAGCTGCTGCTCTCGGCACCTGCACTTGGGGGTTTAATTAAATTTCTCGCCTAATTAGGGCTGAAAACTGTGTCTGTAATTAAGCACGTGGCGGCTTAAAACCAAACGGAATTCCCCGCGCCCCAAATTGCGGCCGATAATTCAGGTGATTAGGCCTCTTGATTAAATTTATTTCCTATCCCCACTAAATGAGGGCTAATAATTAGGCCTGTTGGGGCTGGTAATTAAATTCACCCCCAGCCACCCTAAATTATGGCTAATAATTAGGCCTGTTGGGGCTTGTAATTAAATTCACTCCCAGGCCACCCTAAATGAGGGCTAATAATTAGGCCTGTTGGGGCTTGTAATTAATTTCACAAACACCCACTCCCCAGCCACCCTAAATGAGGGCTAATAATTAGGCCTGTTGGGGCTAATAATTAATTTCACACACCCCCAGCCACGCTAAATGAGGGCTAATAATTAGGCCTGTTGGGGCTCATAATTAAATTCACCCCCAGGCCACCCTAAATGAGGGCTAATAATTAGGCCTGTTGGGGCTCATAATTAATTTCACACACCCCCAGCCACGCTAAATGAGGGCTAATAATTAGGCCTGTTGGGACTGTAATTAATTTCAAACAGACACACACCCCCAGTCACCATAAATTATGGCTAATAATTAGTCCTGTTAGCGCCTGTAATTAAATTCACTTCCAGGCCACCATAAATTATGGCTAATAATTAGGCCTGTTAGTGCCTGTAATTAAATTCACCCCCAGGCCACCCTAAATGAGGGCTAATAATTAGGCCTGTTGGGGCTGGTAATTAAATTCACCCCCAGCCACCCTAAATGAGGGCTAATAATTAGGCTTGTTGGGGCTGATAATTAATTTCACAAACACCCACCCCCCCAGCCACCCTAAATGAGGGCTAATAATTAGGCCTGTTGGGGCTGATAATTAAATTCACAAACGCCCCACTCCCCCAGCCACCCTAAATGAGGGCTACTAATTAGGCCTGTTAGGGATATGTAATTAATTTCACACACACACCCCAGCCACCCTAAATGAGGGCGAATAATTAGGCCTGTTGGGGCTGGTGATTAATTTCACAAACACCCACCCCCCCAGCCACCCTAAATGAGGGCTAATAATTAGGCCTGTTAGGGATTGTAATTAAATTCACCCCCAGCCACCCTAAATGAGGGCGAATAATTAGGCCTGTTAGGGATTGTAATTAAATTCACTCGCAGGCCACCTTAAATTATGGCTAATAATTAGGCCTGTTGGGGCTGGTAATTAAATTCACCCCCAGGCCCTCCCTAAATGAGGGCTAATAATTAGGCCTGTTGGGGCTGATAATTAATTTCACAAACACCCACCCCCCCAGCCACCCTAAACGAGGGCTAATAATTAGGCCTGTTGGGGATTGCCACCCTAAATTAATCAGCCCCAACAGGCCTAATTATTAGCCCTCGTTTAGGGTGGCCTGGGAGTGAAACCAGGTGAGATCTGGTGCAAAACCCTTGATATTTGGGGCAAATGGACGAGGTTTGGGGCAAGTGGATGAAGTTTGGGGCAAAACCGGTGGGAGCTTGCGGCAAACGGTCGGGAATTGGCACGATGACGGTTGAGGTTAGCGGTAAAGGGTCGAGGCCTGGTGGAAACGGTCAAGGCTTGGGCAAAACCGGATGAGGTTTGGCGGGAATGGTCAAGGGTCCTGGAAAACGGTGGAGGTCCGAGGCCAGTGGCCGAGGTCGGGGGCCAGTGGTCGAGGTTTGGGGCAACGGTTGAGGTCGGTGGCCATGGCCAAGGTTTGGTGGATCAGGCCCAGCTTTGCGGCCAGCGGTCGAGGTTGGGGCCAAGAGGCGGCGCCTTGGCCTGAGGGTCGGGGCCGGGTGCAGGAGGTTGGGGCAGGTTCGGGGACGCGGCGTAGGGGGGTCGGGGTTCCGCGCCGCCGTCACGGCCCCAACCACCATAAGCATCTTTGGCGCAGTAGTAGGTGGCCGTGTCGTCGTCCCTGAGGCTGCTCATCTGCAGCGTGACCGTGCTCTGGCCGTTGTCCCTGGAGATGGTGAAGCGCCCCTTGACCGACGGCGCGTAGTAGGTGCTGCCACCACTGCTGCTAATACCCGCGACGTACTCGAGCCCCTTCCCGGGCGCCTGCCGCACCCATCCCATGCCGAAGCTGCCGAAGTCGAAGCCGGAGCCCTTGCAGACGAGGCGCAGGGACCCCCCGGGGTTCTGGAGACCCCCCCCGGACTCCACCAGCTGTAGACCCTCACCCAGAACATTCCACCAAGCCCAAACCCTGCTGAGGCCTCCAGAGTCACCGTCCGCAGCTCCGGAATGTTCTGGGTGCGGCAGGCGCCCGGGAAGGGGCTCGAGTTCGTCGCGAGTATCACCGCCAGTGGTGGTTGGACCGGCTACGCGCCGTCGGTCAAGGGGCGCTTCACCATCTCCAGGGACAGCGGCCAGAGCACGGTCACGCTGCAGATGAGCAGCCTCTGGGACGACGACACGGCCACCTACTACTGCGCCAAAAATGCTGATGCTGGTGGTGGTTGGGGCACGTTGGCCACAAATAAACGAGTTTTGGGGCAAAAACCCGGACCCTTGGGCGAAGCCTGGAGCTGTGGGACACAACCGGTTGGGACCTGGGGCCGAGGTGGAGGCTGGGCGCAACGAGTCACCGTCTGGGGCCAGAGCGAGTGAGGTTTGGGGCAGGAATGGGTGAGGCTGGATGGGGACGTGTGAGACGTGGTGCGCGTGGGTCACGTTTGGGGTAAACTGCTGAGGTTTGGGGCTGGTGGTCAATGGTTGGTGGAAATGGTCAAGGTTTGGTGGAGAAGGTCAAGGTTTGGGTCAGAATCAGATGAGCTTGGGTGGAAATGGTCAAGTTTCACGGCAAATGGTTGAGTTTTGGGACCAACGGTCAATGTTTGGTGGACGTGGTCAGGGTTTGGTGGAGAAGGCCAAGCTTTGGGGCACAACCAGATGCGGTTGGGTGGAAATGGTCAAGGTTCGGGACAACTGGTTGAGTTTTTGGACCAAAGACGAAGGTTTGGTTGGACACGACCAAGGACTGGTGGATCAGGCCAAGCTTTGGGGCCCACGGTTGAGGTTGGGCCAAGGACCTGGGGGGTACCAAACTGGGGGGGCCCGGGCTGGGGTCCGGCGGGACGATACCATCAGCATCATCGTCAGCGCCTCTGGCGCAGTAGTAGGTGGCCGTGTCGTCGTCCCTGAGGCTGCTCATCTGCAGCGTGACCGTGCTCTGGCCGTTGTCCCTGGAGATGGTGAAGCGCCCCTTGACCGACGGCGCGTAGTAGGTGTGGCGACCACTGCTGCTCATACCCGCGACCCACTCGAGCCCCTTCCCGGGCGCCTGCCGCACCCACTCCATGCTGAAGCTGCCGAAGTCGAAGCCGGAGCCCTTGCAGACGAGGCGCAGGGACCCCCCGGGGGTCTGGAGACCCCCCCCGGACTCCACCAGCTGCACGGCCGCCCGCAGCCCTGGGGAAGGAAGAAGGGCAGGGTTGAGTCTCCCGCTCCCGGCGTGGCGCCCGCCCCTCCCCCACTCCCACCACCCCCGTCTCCGCGCCCGGGGAGCGGGTCAGACCTCCACCAAACTTTGGCCACATGCCCCAAACCTTGGCCATTGTCCCCAAACCTTGGCCATTGGGCCCGCAACTCAACTAGTTGCCCCAAAGCTTCACCTTCTCCACCAGCCTTGACCATTTCCACCAACCATTGACCACCAGCCCCAAACCTCAGCAGTTTACCCCAAACGTGACCACGCGCACCACGTCTCACACGTCCCCATCCAGCCTCACCCATTCCTGCCCCAAACCTCACTCGCTCTGGCCCCAGACGGTGACTCGTTGCGCCCAGCCTCCACCTCTGCCCCAGGTCCCAACTGGTTGTGTCCCACGTCCCCAGGCTTCGCCCAAGGGTCCGGGTTTTTTGCCCCAAAACTCGTTTCTGTGCGACCAACGTGCCCCAGCCACCACCAGCATCAGCATTTTTGGCGCAGCAGTAGGTGGCCGTGTCGTCGTCCCAGAGGCTGCTCATCTGCAGCGTGACCGTGCTCTGGCCGCTGTCCCTGGAGATGGTGAAGCGCCCCTTGACCGACGGCGCGTAGTAGGTGCCACCACCGCTGTTGATACCTGCGACGAACTCGAGCCCCTTCCCGGGCGCCTGCCGCACCCATCCCATGGCGACGCTGCCGAAGGCGAAGCCGGAGCCCTTGCAGATGAGCTGCAGGCCCTCACCCAGAACATTCCACCAAGCCCAGACCCCAGTGAGGGCTCTGGTGTCACCTTCAGCAGCCACGGAATGTTCTGGGTGCGGCAGGCGCCCGGGAAGGGGCTCGAGTACGTCGCGAGTATCACCAACAGTGGTGGTTGGAGCGGCTACGCGCCGTCGGTCAAGGGGCGCTTCACCATCTCCAGGGACAGCGGCCAGAGCACGGTCACGCTGCAGATGAGCAGCCTCAGGGACGACGACACGGCCACCTACTGCTGCGCCAAACGTGATGGTGCTGCTGGTGGTTGGGGCACGTTGGCCGCAAATCAACGAGTTTTGGGGCAAACACCCGGACCCTTGGGCGAAGCCTGGGGACGTGGGACACAAGCAGTTAATTCGGCCCGTTGGGGCTGATAATTCACTCTCTGAGGCCTCACAGCTCCATTCACCTGCCGTCCTGCCTAAATGAGGGCTGATAATTAAGTCCTTTGGGCTCATAATTAGATTTATTCTCCATCCCGCCAGCACTGCAGGTAATAATCAGGCCCATGAGTGTTAATAACTAAGGGTGTTAGCACCAATAATTACATTTATTTCCCATGCCTCCAGCTTTATGGCAAATAATCAGGCCCATGAGCGTTAACGCTTAAGTATATTAGGGCTAATAATTAGGCCTGTTGGGGCTGATAATTAATTTCATAAACACCCACCCCCCCAGCCACCCTAAATGAGGGCTAATAATTAGGCCTATTAGGGATATGTAATTAAATTCACTCCCAGGCCACCCTAAATGAGGGCTAATAATTAGGCCTGTTGGGGCTGATAATTAATTTCACACACCCCCAGCCACGCTAAATGAGGGCTAATAATTAGGCCTGTTGGGGCTTGTAATTAAATTCACCCCCAGCCACCCTAAATGAGGGCTAATAATTAGGCCTGTTGGGGCTGATAATTAATTTCACAAACACCCACCCCCCCAGCCACCCTAAATGAGGGCTAATAATTAGGCCTGTTTGGGATATGTAATATAATTCACCCCCAGGCCACCCTAAATGAGGGCTAATAATTAGGCCTGTTGGGACTTGTAATTAATTTCACAAACACTCACCCCCCCAGCCACCCTAAATGAGGGCTAATAATGAGGCCTGTTGGGACTTGTAATTAAATTCACTCCCAGGCCACCATAAATGAGGGCTAATAATTAGGCCTGTTGGGGCTGATAATTAAATTCACCCCCAGGCCTCCTTAAATGAGCGCTAATATTTAGGCCTGTTAGGGATTGTAATTAATTTCACAAACACCCACCCCCCCAGCCACCCTAAATGAGGGCTAATAATTAGGCCTGTTAGGGATATGTAATTAAATTCACTCCCAGGCCACCCTAAATGAGGGCTAATAATTAGGCCTGTTGGGGCTGATAATTAAAATCACCCCCAGGCCACCCTAAATGAGGGCTAATAATTAGGCTTGTTGGGGCTTGCAATTAAATTCACAAACGCCCACTCCCCCAGCCACCCTAAATGAGGGCTAATAATTAGGCCTGTTGGGGCTGATACTTAATTTCACACACCCCCAGCCACGCTAAATGAGGGCTAATAATTAGGCCTGTTGGGATTGTAATTAATTTCACACAGACGCACACCCCCAGTCACCATAAATTATGGCTAATAATTAGGCCTGTTAGCACCTGTAATTAAATTCACTTCCAGGCCACCCTAAATTATGGCTAATAATTAGGCCTGTTGGGGCTGGTAATTAAATTCACCCCCAGGCCTCCCTAAATGAGGGCTAATAATTAGGCCTGTTGGGGCTGATAATTAATTTCACAAATGCCCACTCCCCCAGCCACCCTAAATGAGGGCTACTAATTAGGCCTGTTAGGGATATGTAATTAATTTCACACACACACCCCAGCCACCCTAAATGAGGGCGAATAATTAGGCCTGTTGGGGCTGATAATTAATTTCACACACACCCACCCCCCCAGCCACCCTAAACGAGGGCTAATAATTAGGCCTGTTGGGGATTGCCACCCTAAATTAATCAGCCCCAACAGGCCTAATTATTAGCCATAATTTAGGGTGGCCTGGGAGTGAAACCGGGTGAGATCTGGTGCAAAACCCTTGATATTTGGGGCAAATGGACGAGGTTTGGGGCAAGTGGATGAAGTTTGGGGCAAAACCGGTGGAGGCTTGCGGCAAACGGTCGGGAATTGGCACGATGACGGTTGAGGTTAGCGGTAAAGGGTCGAGGCCTGGTGGAAACGGTCAAGGCTTGGGCAAAACCGGGTGAGGTTTGGCGGGAATGGTCAAGGGTCCTGGAAAACGGTGGAGGTCCGAGGCCAGTGGTCGAGGTTGGGGGCCAGTGGTCGAGGTTTGGGGCAACGGTTGAGGTCGGTGGCCATGGCCAAGGTTTGGTGGATCAGGCCCAGCTTTGCGGCCAGCGGTCGAGGTTGGGGCCAAGAGGCGGCGCCTTGGCCCGAGGGTCGGGGCCGGGTGCAGGAGGTTGGGGCAGGTTCGGGGACGCAGCGTAGGGGGGTCGGGGCTCCGCGCCGCCGTCACGGCCCCAACCACCATCAGCACTTTTGGCGCAGTAGTAGGTGGCCGTGTCGTCGTCCCTGAGGCTGCTCATCTGCAGCGTGACCGTGCTCTGGCCGCTGTCCCTGGAGATGGTGAAGCGCCCCTTGACCGACGGCGCGTAGTCGGTGTAGCCACCATCATTGTTGATACTCGCGACGAACTCGAGCCCCTTCCCGGGCGCCTGCCGCACCCAGAACATTCTGTGGCTGCTGAAGGTGACACCTGAGCCCTCACCGGGGTCTGGGCTTGGTGGAATGTTCTGGGTGAGGGCCTGCAGCTCGTCTGCAAGGGCTCCGGCTTCGCCTTCGGCAGCGTCGCCATGGGATGGGTGCGGCAGGCGCCCGGGAAGGGGCTCGAGTTCGTCGCGAGGATTAGCAGCGATGGTGGCTACACCTACTACGCGCCGTCGGTCAAGGGGCGCTTCACCATCTCCAGGGACAACGGCCAGAGCACGGTCACGCTGCAGATGAGCAGCCTCAGGGACGACGACACGGCCACCTACTACTGCGCCAAAGAAGGTGGTGCTGGTGGTGGTTGGGGCACGTTGGTTCATAATAAACGAGTTTTGGGGCGAAAACCCGGACCCTTGGGCGAAGCCTGGAGCTGTGGGACCCAACCGGTTGGGACCTGGGGCAGAGGTGGAGGCTGGGCGCAACGAGTCACCGTCTGGGGCCAGAGCGAGTGAGGTTTGGGGCAGGAATGGGTGAGGCTGGATGGGGACGTGTGAGACGTGGTGCGCGTGGTCACGTTTGGGGTAAACTGCTGAGGTTTGGGGCTGGTGGTCAACGGTTGGTGGAAATGGTCAAGGCTGGTGGAGAAGGTGAAGCTTTGGGGCAACTAGTTGAGTTGCGGGCCCAATGGCCAAGGTTTGGGGACAATGGCCAAGGTTTGGGGCATGTGGCCAAAGTTTGGTGGAGGTCTGACCCGCTCCCCGGGCGCGGAGACGGGGGTGGTGGGGGTGGGGGAGGGGCGGGCGCCACGCCGGGAGCGGGAGACTCAACCCTGCCCTTCTTCCTTCCCCAGGGCTGCGGGCGGCCGTGCAGCTGGTGGAGTCCGGGGGGGGTCTCCAGACCCCCGGGGGGTCCCTGCGCCTCGTCTGCAAGGGCTCCGGCTTCGCCTTCGGCAGCTTCAGCATGGAGTGGGTGCGGCAGGCGCCCGGGAAGGGGCTCGAGTGGGTCGCGGGTATTAGCAATGGTGGCAGCACCGGGTACGCGCCGTCAGTCAAGGGGCGCTTCACCATCTCCAGGGACAACGGCCAGAGCACGGTCACGCTGCAGATGAGCAGCCTCAGGGACGGCGACACGGCCACCTACTGCTGCGCCAGAGGCGCTGACGATGATGCTGATGGTATCGTCCCGCCGGACCCCAGCCCGGGCCCCCCAGTTTGGTACCCCCAGGTCCTTGGCCCAACCTCAACCGTGGGCCCCAAAGCTTGGCCTGATCCACCAAACCTTGGTCATGTCCACCAACCCTTCAACTTTGGTCCAAAAACTCAACCAGTTGTCCCGAACCTTGACCATTTCCACCCAACCGCATCTGGTTGTGCCCCAAAGCTTGGCCTTCTCCACCAAACCCTGACCACGTCCACCAAACATTGACCGTTGGTCCCAAAACTCAACCATTTGCCGTGAAACTTGACCATTTCCACCCAAGCTCATCTGATTCTGACCCAAACCTTGACCTTCTCCACCAAACCTTGACCATTTCCACCAACCATTGACCACCAGCCCCAAACCTCAGCAGTTTACCCCAAACGTGACCACGCGCACCACGTCTCACACGTCCCCATCCAGCCTCACCCATTCCTGCCCCAAACCTCACTCGCTCTGGCCCCAGACGGTGACTCGTTGCGCCCAGCCTCCACCTCTGCCCCAGGTCCCAACTGGTTGTGTCCCACAGCTCCAGGCTTCGCCCAAGGGTCCGGGTTTTTGCCCCAAAACTCGTTCCTTTGGAACCAACGTGCCCCAGCCACCACCAGCACCACCTTCTTTGGCGCAGTAGTAGGTGGCCGTGTCGTCATCCCTGAGGCTGCTCATCTGCAGCGTGACCGTGCTCTGGCCGTTGTCCCTGGAGATGGTGAAGCGCCCCTTGACCGACGGCGCGTACTCGGTGCCACCATCGCTGCTAATCCTCGCGACGAACTCGAGCCCCTTCCCGGGCGCCTGCCGCACTCAGAACATTCCGGAGCTGCGGACGGTGACTCTGGAGGCCTCAGCAGGGTCTGGGCTTGGTGGAATGTTCTGGGTGAGGGTCTACAGCTGGTGGAGTCCGGGGGGGGGTCTCCAGAACCCCGCGGGGTCCCTCCGCCGCGTCTGCAAGGGCTCCGGCTTCGCCTTCGGCAGCGTCGGCATGAACTGGGTGCGGCAGGCGCCCGGGAAGGGGCTCGAGTTCGTCGCGGGTATTTACAGCGATGGTGGCTACACCTACTACGCGCCGTCGGTCAAGGGGCGCTTCACCATCTCCAGGGACAGCAGCCAGAGCACGGTCACGCTGCAGATGAGCAGCCTCAGGGACGACGACACGGCCACCTACTACTGCGCCAAACGTGATGGTGCTGCTGGTGGTACCAACCCTGTTGCCGCGTCCCAGCACCTCCCCCATGCCCTGGCACCAGGAGCCGCCTCTCCCAGCGACCCGGGAGTGTTGCACCAAGCACAAGGTGTTTTGTAGATCCCAAATTCTGCAGGTTTTGGCCCAAATTATTCCCTTGTGACATTTCAGCAAGGCCGTCTGGATGCATGTCCGGAAGCTCCGGCATCCACCATGGGCCGCAGGCACCTTTGCACCGGGGCCAGGCATCCCAAAATCCCCGTATTTTCCCCCAAATCCTTCCGCTGAGCACGGTATTTGCCCAAAATCCCAGTGTCTTCCCCCAAATCGTGCACTGAGCCCAGGCATCCCTGCCTGCATCCTAAAATCCCAGCATTTTCCCCCAAATCGTGCACTGAGCCCAGGCATCTTGGCCCAGGCACCCCAAAATCCCCGTATTTTCCCCCAAATCCTTGCGCTGAGCACGGTATTTGCCCAAAATCCCAGCATCTTCCCCCAAATCGTGCACTGAGCCCAGGCATCTTGGCCCAGGCACCCCAAAATCCCCGTATTTTCCCAAAATACCAGCATCTTCCCCCAGATCCTTGCCCTGAGCACAGGTATCCCTGCCCTGGATCCCCAAATCCCAGTATTTTCCCAAAATCCCGGTATTTTCCCCCAAATCCTTGCCCTGAGCCCAGGCATCCCTGCCCTGCATCCCAAAATCCCATCGTTTTCCCCCAAATCCCCGTATTTTCCAAAAATCCCAGCATCTTCCCCCAAATCCTTGCCCTGAACCATCACGATCCTTTCCCAGCATCCCAAAATTCCAGTATTTTACGCAAATCCCATTATTTCCCCCCAAATCCTTGCCCTGAGCACAGGCATCCCTGCCCTGCATCCCAAAATCCCAGTTTTTTCCCAAAATCCCAGTATTATCCCCCAAATCCTTGCCCTGAGCGCACACATCCTTTCCCAGCATTCCAAAATCCCAGTATTTTACGCAAATCCCATTATTTTCCCCCAAATCCTTGCACTGAGCCCAGTATTTTCCCAAAATCCCAGTGTCTTCCCTCAAATCCTTGCCCTGAGCCCAGGCATCCCTGCCCTGCATCCCAAAATCCCATCGTTTTCCCCAAAATCCCCGTATTTTCCCCCAAATCCTTGCGCTGAGCACAGTATTTGCCCAAAATCCCGGTATTTTCCCCCAAATCCTTGCCCTGAGCCCAGGCATCCCTGCCCTGCATCCCAAAATCCCATCGTTTTCCCCCAAATCCCCGTATTTTCCAAAAATCCCAGCATCTTCCCCCAAATCCTTGCCCTGAACCATCACGATCCTTTCCCAGCATCCCAAAATTCCAGTATTTTACGCAAATCCCATTATTTCCCCCCAAATCCTTGCCCTGAGCACAGGCATCCCTGCCCTGCATCCCAAAATCCCAGTTTTTTCCCAAAATCCCAGTATTATCCCCCAAATCCTTGCCCTGAGCGCACACATCCTTTCCCAGCATTCCAAAATCCCAGTATTTTACGCAAATCCCATTATTTTCCCCCAAATCCTTGCACTGAGCCCGGTATTTTCCCAAAATCCCAGTGTCTTCCCTCAAATCCTTGCCCTGAGCCCAGGCATCCCTGCCCTGCATCCCAAAATCCCATCGTTTTCCCCAAAATCCCCGTATTTTCCCCCAAATCCTTGCGCTGAGCACAGTATTTGCCCAAAATCCCGGTATTTTCCCCCAAATCCTTGCCCTGAGCCCAGGCATCCCTGCCCTGCATCCCAAAATCCCATCGTTTTCCCCCAAATCCCCGTATTTTCCAAAAATCCTAGCATCTTCCCCCAAATCCTTGCCCTGACCATCAACATCCTTTCCCAGCATCCCAAAATTCCAGTATTTTACGCAAATCCCATTATTTCCCCCCAAATCCTTGCCCTGAGCACAGGCATCCCTGCCCTGCATCCCAAAATCCCAGTTTTTTCCCAAAATCCCAGTATTATCCCCCAAATCCTTGCCCTGAGCGCACACATCCTTTCCCAGCATTCCAAAATCCCAGTATTTTATGCAAATCCCATTATTTTCCCCCAAATCCTTGCACTGAGCCCGGTATTTTCCCAAAATCCCAGTGTCTTCCCTCAAATCCTTGCCCTGAGCCCAGGCATCCCTGCCCTGCATCCCAAAATCCCATCGTTTTCCCCAAAATCCCCGTATTTTCCCCCAAATCCTTGCGCTGAGCACAGTATTTGCCCAAAATCCCGGTATTTTCCCCCAAATCCTTGCCCTGAGCCCAGGCATCCCTGCCCTGCATCCCAAAATCCCATCGTTTTCCCCCAAATCCCCGTATTTTCCAAAAATCCCAGCATCTTCCCCCAAATCCTTGCCCTGAACCATCACGATCCTTTCCCAGCATCCCAAAATTCCAGTATTTTACGCAAATCCCATTATTTCCCCCCAAATCCTTGCCCTGAGCACAGGCATCCCTGCCCTGCATCCCCAAATCCCAGTATTTTCCCCAAATCCCATTATTTTCCCCCAAATCCTTGCCCTGAGCGCACACATCCTTTCCCAGCATCCCCAAATCCCAGTGTTTTCCCCAAATCCCATTATTTTCCCCCAAATCCTTGCCCTGAGCCCACGCATCCCTGCCCTGCATCCCCAAATCCCAGTTTTTTTCCCAAAATCCCATTATTTTCCCCCAAATCCTTGCCCTGAGCCCACGCATCCCTGCCCTGCATCCCCAAATCCCAGCGTTTTCCCCCAAATCCCATTATTTTCCCCCAAATCCTTGCCCTGAGCGCACACATCCTTTCCCAGCACCCCAAAATCCCAGTATTTTCCCCAAATCCCATTATTTTCCCCCAAATCCTTGCCCTGAGCCCACGCATCCCTGCCCTGCATCCCCAAATCCCAGTGTTTTTCCCCAAATCCCATTATTTTCCCCCAAATCCTTGCCCTGAGCGCACACATCCTTTCCCAGCACCCCAAAATCCCAATATTTTACGCAAATCCCATTATTTTCCCCCAAATCCTTGCCCTGAGCCCACGCATCCCTGCCCTGCATCCCCAAATCCCAGCGTTTTCCCCCAAATCCCATTATTTTCCCCCAAATCCTTGCCCTGAGTGCACACATCCTTTCCCAGCACCCCAAAATCCCAGTATTTTCCCCAAATCCCATTATTTTCCCCCAAATCCTTGCCCTGAGCCCACGCATCCCTGCCCTGCATCCCCAAATCCCAGTGTTTTTCCCCAAATCCCATTATTTTCCCCCAAATCCTTGCCCTGAGCCCAGGCATCCCTGCCCTGCATCCCCAAATCCCAGTATTTTCCCCAAATCCCATTATTTTCCCCCAAATCCTTGCCCTGAGCGCACACATCCTTTCCCAGCATCCCCAAATCCCAGTGTTTTCCCCAAATCCCATTATTTTCCCCCAAATCCTTGCCCTGAGCGCACACATCCTTTCCCAGCACCCCAAAATCCCAGTATTTTCCCCAAATCCCATTATTTTCCCCCAAATCCTTGCCCTGAGCCCAGGCATCCCTGCCCTGCATCCCCAAATCCCAGTTTATTCCCAAAATCCCATTACTTTCCCCCAAATCCTTGCCCTGAGCCCAGGCATCCCTGCCCTGCATCCCCAAATCCCAGTTTTTTCCCAAAATCCCATTATTTTCCCCCAAATCCTTGCCCTGAGCCCACGCATCCCTGCCCTGCATCCCCAAATCCCAGCGTTTTTCCCCAAATCCCAGCATTTCCCCCCAAACTCCTGGCGCCAGGGCGGGGGGGAGGGGGGTGGCGGCGGTGGGGGAGGGGCGGGAGAGCCACCCCTCCCCCATTTCCTGGCTCCCACCCCAGAACAATGCTGATGACGTCATCGGGGGGGGGTAATTAAGTAATTAAGCCCGCAGCGATCAGCGCCTGAGAGAGCTTGCGATTAATTAATCCAGTGTGAATAATTAATACAGGCTGCAGAGCTCGCAATTAAAGAATTCAGTGTAAATAATTAACCAGGGATCTGCCGGGCTTGCAGTTAATTAATTCAGCCGAAATAATTAATCAAGGCACTGCAGAGCTTGCGATTAATTAACTCAGTGCAATTAAAATGATCAGGGATCTGCAGGGACTGCGTTTAATTAATTCAGTGTAAATAATTAATCAGGGATCTGCAAAGGTTGCGATTAATTAATGCGTTGTAAAGCAAGTGATCGAGGGTCTGCAGAGCTCGCAATTAATTAATTTGGCGTTAACGAGTGATCAGAGCTCTGCGGAGCTTGCAATTAATTAATTGGGTGTAAAGAAGTGATCAGGGATCTACAGAGGTTGCAAATAATTAATTCAGTGTACATAATTAATCAGGGCAATGCAGAGCTTGCAATTAATTAATTCGTTGTAAAGCCAGTGATCAAGGATCTGCAGAGGTTGCAATTAATTAATTCAGTGCAAATGAGTGATCAGGGATCTGCAGAGCTTGCAATTAAAGAATCCAGCGTAAATAATTAATCAGGGCTCTGCAGAGCTTGCAATTAATTAATTGGCCGTCAATAAATCATGAGGGCGCGCTGCAGAGGGCGCAATGAACAAATTCGACGCGCAGCAGCAATTAATTCCCTAGAGGCGTCGCAATTAAATAATTAATGGCACACCTGCGGTTAATTCCCTAGAGGCATGGCAATTAAAGAATTAATCATAAACAAGTGATTAATTCCCTAGAGGAGCTGCAATTAAATAATTAATGGTACACCTGCGATTAATTCCCTAGAGGCATGGCAATTAAATAATTAATCATAAACAAGTGATTAATTGCCTAGAGGCATGGCAATTAAATAATTAATGGTACATCCGTGATTAATTCCCTAGAGGCATCACAATTAAATAATTAATGGTACACCTGCGATTAATTCCCTAGAGGCATGGCAATTAAAGAATTAATCATAAACAAGTGATTAATTCCCTAGAGGCATGGCAATTAAATAATTAATCATAAACAAGTGATTAAATCCTAGAAGCATGGCAATTAAATAATTGGCCATAAACAAGTGATTAATTGCCTGGAGGCATCACAATGAAATAATTAATAGTAAACAAGCGATTAATTCCCTGGAGGCATCAATTAAATAATTACTGGTACATCTGCAATTAATTCCCTAGAGGCACTGCAATTAAATCATTTGCCATAAACAAGTGATTAATTCCCTAGAGTCAATGCAATTAAATAATTAACCATAAACCAGTTATTAATTCCCTAGAGGCATCTCAATTAAATAATTAATCATAAACAAGTGATTAATTCCCTGGAGGCATTGCAATTAAATAATTACTGGTACATCTGCAATTAATTCCCTAGAGCCACTGCAATTAAATCATTTGCCATAAACAAGTGATTAATAACCTAGAGGCACGGCAATTAAATAATTAAGCATAAACAAGTGATTAATTCCATAGAGGCATCTCAATTAAATAATTAATGGTACACCTGTGATTAAATTCCCTTGAGGCCTGACAATTAAAGAATTAATCATAAACAAGTGATTAATTCCCTGGGGGCACTGCAATTAAATAATTAATTGTGCATCTGCCATTAAATTGCCTAGAGGCCTGACAATTAAAGAATTAATCATAAACAAGTGATTAATTCCCTAGAGGCACGGCAATTAAATAATTAATTGTGCATCTGCGATTAAATTGCCTAGAGGCCTGACAATTAAAGAATTAATCATAAACAAGTGATTAATTCATTAGAGACATCTCAATTAAATAATTACTGGTACATCTGCGATTAAATTGCCTAGAGGTGTTGCAATTAAAGAATTAATCATAAACGAGTAATTAATTCCCTAGAGACATTGCAATTAAATAATTAACCACAAACAAGTGATTAATTCCCTAGAGGCACTGCAATTAAATAATTAACCTTAAACAAGTGATTAATTGCCTGGAGGCATCACAATGAAATAATTAATAGTAAACAAGTGATTAATTCCCTAGAGGCATCTCAATTAAAGAATTAATCATAAACAAGTGATTAATTCCCTAGAGGCACTGCAATTAAATAATTAATTGTGCATCTGCGATTAAATTGCCTAGAGGCCTGGCAATTAAAGAATTAATCATAAACAAGTAATTAATTCCCTAGAGGGATCTCAATTAAATAATTAACCATAAACAAGTGATTAATTCCCTAGAGGCACGGCAATTAAATAATTAATCACAAACAGGTGATTAATTCCCTAGAGGCACTGCAATTAAATAGTTAATCACAAACAAGTGATTAATTCCCTGGAGGCACTGCAATTAAATAATTAATCACAAACAGGTGATTAATTCCCTAGAGGCACTGCAATTAAATAATTAATCACAAACAAGTGATTAATTCCCTGGAGGCACTGCAATTAAATAATTAATCACAAACAGGTGATTAATTCCCTAAAGGCATTGCAATTAAATAATTGAGCATAAACAAGTAGTTATTTCCATAGAGGCATCTCAATTAAATAATTACCCGTAAACAAGCGATTAATTCCCTAGAGGCATCGCAATTAAATAATTAATGGCACACCTGCGATTAAACTCCCTAGAGGCCTGACAATTAAAGAATTAATCATAAACAAGTGATTAATTCCCTGGCGGCACGGCAATTAAATAATTAACCACAAACAGGTGATTAATTCCCTGGGGGCACGGCAATTAAATAATTAACCACAAACAGGTGATTAATTCCCTAGAGGCACGGCAATTAAAGAATTAATCATAAACAGGTAATTAATTCCCTAGAGACACTGCAATTAAATAATTAACCATAAACAAGTGATTCATTCCCTGGGGGCACGGCAATTAAATAATTAGCCGTAAGCGTCGCAATTAAATAATTAAAGACATCCAGAGGCGTTAATGGCGTTTAATTAAACCAAGCGGTTGGGTGCCAACGGCTGCGGCGGGCGCATAGCGGAGCTCGCAATTAAGGAAACCGACCCGCCACGGCTTAACGAGCGCCCGGCGGAGCTTGTAATTAAAGAAATCACCCCCCCGATGGTTAATGATGGTTAACGAGGGCCCGGCTTGAGATTTGCAATTAAAACCCGGGGGGAGGGGCCCCCCCCCCCATGCAAATCACCGTCCCCCAGCGCCTTTAAGAGCCGCCGAGCCCCCCATGGTGGCACATCCCGACCTCCCCCAGCTTCTCCTCACCATGGGCGTCCCCGTGGCCACCACCCTCCTCCTCCTCCTGGCCGCCCTCCCAGGTAGGACGCCCAGACCCGCTCCCCGGGCGCGGAGACGGGGGTGGTGGGGGTGGGGGAGGGGCGGGCGCCACGCCGGGAGCGGGAGACTCAACCCTGCCCTTCTTCCTTCCCCAGGGCTGCGGGCGGCCGTGCAGCTGGTGGAGTCCGGGGGGGGTCTCCAGACCCCCGGGGGGTCCCTGCGCCTCGTCTGCAAGGGCTCCGGCTTCGACTTCGGCAGCGTCACCATGGGATGGGTGCGGCAGGCGCCCGGGAAGGGGCTCGAGTTCGTCGCGAGTATCAACAGCGATGGTGGCTACACCGAGTACGCGCCGTCGGTCAAGGGGCGCTTCACCATCTCCAGGGACAACGGCCAGAGCACGGTCACGCTGCAGATGAGCAGCCTCAGGGACGGCGACACGGCCACCTACTACTGCGCCAAAGCTGCTCACGGTGGCACCGCACCCATGAGCAGGCAGGAAAAAACCCCGCGCTGGCTGCGCTGGCTGCGCTGGCTGCGTTGACCACATTGACTCGGTTGACCGCGTTGACTTGGTTGACTGCGTTGACTCGGTTGACCGCGTTGACTCGGTTGACTGCGTTGACTTGGTTGACTTGGTTGACTGCGTTGACTCGGTTGACCGCGTTGACTCGGTTGACCGCGTTGACTCGGTTGACCGCGTTGACTTGGTTGACTGCGTTGACTCGGTTGACTGCGTTGACTCGGTTGACCGCATTGAGTTGGTTGACCGCGTTGACTCGGTTGACTGCGTTGACTCGGTTGACTGCGTTGACTCGGTTGACTGCGTTGACTGCGTTGACTCGGTTGACCGCATTGACTTGGTTGACTGCGTTGACTCGGTTGACCGCGTTGACTACGTTGACTGCGTTGACTGCGTTGACTCGGTTGACTGCGTTGACTTGGTTGACTGCGTTGACTGCGTTGACTCGGTTGACCGCATTGACTTGGTTGACTGCGTTGACTCGGTTGACCGCGTTGACTACGTTGACTGCGTTGACTGCGTTGACTCGGTTGACTGCATTGACTACGTTGACCGCATTGACTCGGTTGACCGCATTGACTCAGTTGACTGCGTTGACTGCGTTGACTCGGTTGACCGCATTGACTTGGTTGACTGCGTTGACTGCGTTGACTCGGTTGACTGCGTTGTCAGCGTTGACACCGTTGACTGGGTTGACCGCATCGCCTCACTTGACTGCGTCGACTGCGTTGACAGCGTTGACTCAGCTGACTGCACGCAGTTGACTCGGTTGACGGCATTGACTGGGTTGACGATGTTGACGGCATTGACCACATGGACTCGGTTGACTGCACTGAGAGCGTTGACTGCGATGCCGGGGGTGACTGCGGTCATCACCCATGGGAGCTGGCGGGCGGCGATGCGATGCCTGGCAGCACTCCAGACCTTGGTGCCACGCGTTGCGCGGCGCCCAGAGCCTTCACACGGCACCCAAGAGCCTGGAATCTTGCAAAGCACCTTCACAGGGCATCCAAGTGCCCTGGCACCGATCCTGGAGGTGGTGCACAGCACCCAAGTGCCCTGGCACCGATCCTGGAGGTGGTGCACAGCACCCAAGCAGCCTTACACGTCACCCAAGCACCCTTGCACAGCACCCACACACTCGTGCTGAACCCAAGTGCCCGTGGAGCCCAAACCCCCTGAGAAACTTCCCCAGGGGACGCTGGGCCAGTACTGACCCAAATCTGGTCACACTTGGGCCAGTACTGACCCAGATGTGGTCCCACGTTGACCCTCTTGGTCCAGTTTTGGCTGAACTCTTGCCACTCGCTGGCTGTTTGGCCAGTTTTGACCCAAACCTGGTCGCACTTTGCCCCTTTGGTTGACATTTGACCCAAACCTGGGCACTGGTTGGCTCTTGGGTCTTGTGTGGTCTCAGATCTGGGCACGCTTGGACAGTATTTGGCCAGTTTTGCCTTAAACTTTAGTATGATTTGGCACACTGGTCCAATTTTGGCCCAGATCCAAGCACTGGTTGTCTCTTGGGGCCGATTTTGGCCCAAATCTGGGCCCAGGTTTGCACTTTGGGCCTATTTTGACAATAATTTAAGCCCTTGTAAAACTTTGTGCCTATTTTGACCCAAATCTGGGCCCTGCTTGGCACTTGGGATCTATTTTGACCCAAATCTGGTCCTGGTTGGCACTCTGGGACTATTTTGACCAAAATCTGGGCCGTGGTTGGAACTTTTTGGGCCTGTTTTGGTCTAAATTGCGGCACTGGTTGGCACTTTGGGCCTATTTTGACCTAGATCTGGGCAGATTTTGGCACTTATGGCCTATTTTGACCCAAATCTGGGCACGTTTTGTCTCTTGTGGCCTATTTTGTCCCAAATCTTGGCCCAGGTTTGCACTTTGGGCCTATTTTGACCCAAATTTGAGCCCTAGTTGGCACTTTGGGCCTATTTTGGCCCAAATCTGGGCCCAGGGTTGTACTTTGGGCCTATTTTGACACTAATTTGAGCCCTGGTTAGAACTTTATGCCGATTTTGACCTAAACCGGGGCCCTGGTTGGCATTTTCAGAGTACATTGACCCAAATCTGGGCTCCGATCGACATTTAGGGACTATTTTAAACCAAATCTTGGTCCTGGTTGGCACTCTGGGAATAGTTTGACCCAAATCTGGGCCCTGATTGACACTTTGGGCCTATTATGAACCAAATCTGGGCCCTGGTTGGCACTTTGGGTCTATGTTGACCCAAACCGGGGCACATTTTGGCTCTTTGGGCAAATTTTGACCAATGTCTAAGCACTGGTTGCCTCCTAGGTCATATTTTGACCCAAATTGTGGCACTTGTTGGCTCTTTGGACCCAATTTTGTCCCAAATCTGGGCACATTTTGGCTTGTTGGGCCAATTTTGACCCAAATCTGGGAACACTTTTGCCTTTTTCAAAACTTTGCCTTCCAGATTGGCAGGTTTTTGCTCTTGGAGCCAATTTTGTCCCAAATCTGGGCACATTTTGACCCTTTTTGTCCAGTTTCGCCCCACGCCTGTGGGTGCTCTTGCCTTGTCCGGGCATTACTGGTGCAAACCTGGGGGAGTTTTTCTTTTTGGGGGCGTTTTGTGGCGTGGGAGGGACGAGCTCAGCCGGTGGCCGCTGGGGCAGGGGGGATTTTGTGCTGCCCTGTGTCACCGTGGGTGCTGGTGCTGGTTGGTATCCTGCTCCCACGGTGGTGCCGGCGGTGCCAAAAAGGTGCCGGGGCTCAGCCCCGCTGCGGCCGGGGGGGTCTTTCCCGCGGGACCATCCCCCGGGGGTGCCTCTTCCCCTTTCTGGCCGCGTCTGACGGAGCCCGGCGACGCTTTTCCTGTCCCAACCACTTCTTCAGCAAATTGAGGGCATATTTTACCCTTTATTGTCAATTTTCCAGCAAACCTCAGGATATTTTGCTCTGTTTTGACTCTTTTGTCCCCAATCCGGCCCTTTGTTGATTCTTGTGACCTGTCTGGTCCCAAATCTGGTCCCACTTTGACACTCTTGGTCCAGTTTTGGCTGAACTCTTGCCACTCGTTGGCTGCTTGGGCAGTTTTGACCCAAACCTGGTCACGCTTTGCCCCTTTGGTTGACATTTGACCCAGACCTGGGCACTGGTTGGCTCTTGGGTCTTGTGTGGTCTCAGGTCTGGGCACACTTGGACCCTGTTTGGCCAATTCTGCCTTAAACTTCGGCATGTTTAGGCCCACTGGTGCAGTTTTGACCCAAATCAGGGCACAGGTTTTCTCTTGGGGCCAATTTTTGACAAAACTGGACACGGATTGGCTCTTGGGGCCTCTTCTGCCCCAAATCTGGGCAGATTTTGGCACTTTGGGCCAACTTTGACCCAAATCTAGGTATATTTTGCCTCTTGGGGCCTATTTTGACCCAAATCTGGGTCCAGGTTTTGCACCTTTTGGACTATCTTGATCTAAATTGTGGCACTGCTTGGCACTTTGGGCCTATTTTTGGCCCAAATCTGGGCACATTTTGGCACTTTGGGCCAATTTTAAACCCAAATATGGATATGTTTTGTCTCTTTGGGCCTCTTTTGACCCAAATCTGTGTCCTGGTTTGCACGCTGGGCGTAATTTGACACTAATTTGAGCCCTAGTTAGATATTTGTTGCTAATATTGGCCTAAATCTGGGCCCCGGTTGGCAGTTTGGGCCTATTTTGACCCAAATCTGGGCCCTGGTTGGCAATTTCAGGCTATTTTGACCCAAAGCTGGGCCCTGATTGGAACTCTGAGACTATTTTGTCCCAATCTGTGCCCTGGTTGGCACTTTGGGCCTATTTTGACCCAAATCTGGGCACATTTTGGCTCTTTGAGCCTATTTTGACCCAAATCTGGGCCCTGGTTGGCACTTTGGGCCTATTTTAACCCAAATCTGGGCCCTGGATGGAAGATTGGGCCAATTTTGTCCCAAATCTGTGCCCTGGTTGGTACCTTGGGCCTATTTTGACCCAAATCAGGGCACGTGTTGGCTCTTTGGGCCTATTTTGACCCCAATCTGGGCCCTGGTTTTGAACTTTGGGCCTATTTTGACCCCAGTCTGGGCCCTGGTTGGCACTTTGGGCCTCTTTTGACCAAAGTCTGAGCACTGGTTGCCTCCTAGGTCATATTTTGACCCAAATCAGGGCACGTGTTGGCTCTTTGGGCCCAATTTTGTCCCAAATCCGTGCACATTTTGGCTTGTTGGGCCAATTTTGACCCAAATCTGGGAACACTTTTGCCTTTTTCAAAACTTTGCCTTCCAGATTGGCAGGTTTTTGCTCTTGGAGCCAATTTTGTCCCAAATCTGGGCACATTTTGACCCTTTTCGTCCAGTTTTGCCCCATGCCAGAGGATGCTCTTGCCTTGTCTGGGCATTACTGGTGCAAACCTGGGGGAGTTTTTCTTTTTGGGGGCGTTTTGTGGCGTGGGAGGGACGAGCTCAGCCGGTGGCCGCTGGGGCAGGGGGGATTTTGTGCTGCTCTGTGTCACCGTGGGTGATGGTGATGGTTGGGGTGCTGCTCCCACGGTGGTGCCGGCGGTGCCAAAAAGGTGCCGGGGCTCAGCCCCGCTGCGGCCGGGGGGGTCTTTCCCGCGGGACCATCCCCCGGGGGTGCCTCTTCCCCTTTCTGGCCGTGTCTGACGGAGCCCGGCGACGCTTTTCCTGTCCCAACCACTTCTTCAGCAAACTGGGGGCATATTTTACCCTTTATTGTCAATTTTCCAGCAAACCTCAGGATATTTTGCTCTGTTTTACCTCTTTTGTCCCCAATCCGGCCCTTTGTTGATTCTTGTGACCCGTCTGGTCCCAAATCTGGTCCCACTTTGACCCTCTTGGTCCAGTTTTGGCTGAACTCTTGCCACTCGTTGGCTGCTTGGGCAGTTTTGACCCAAACCTGGTCACACTTTGCCCCTTTGGTTGACATTTGACCCAAACCTGGGCACTGGTTGGCTCTTGGGTCTTGTGTGGTCTCAGGTCTGGGCACACTTGGACCCTTTTTGCCCACTTTTGCCTTAAACTTTGGCATGTTTAGGCCCACTGGTCCAATTTTGACGAAAATCAGGGGACTCGTTGTTTCTTGGGGCCAATTTTTGACAATACTGGACATGGATTGGCTCTTGGGGCCTCCTTTGCCCCAAATCTGGGCAGATTTTGGCACTTTGGGCCAACTTTGACCCAAATCTGGGCGTATTTTGGCTCTTTGAGCCTATTTTGACTCAAATTTGGGCCCTGATTGGCACTTTTTGGGCTATTCTGATCCGAATCCTGGCACTGGTTGGCATTTTGGGCCTATTTTGACAGTAATTTGATCCCTGCTTGGCACTTTGGGCCTATTTTTGACCCAAATCTGGGCCCTGGTTGGCACTTTGGGCCAATTTTAAACCCAGGTATGGATATGTTTTGTCTCTTTGGGCCTATTTTCACCAAAATCTGGGTCCTGGTTGGAACTTTTTGGGCCTATTTTGGTCTAAATTGTGGCACTGGTTGGCACTTTGGGCCTATTTTAACACTTACGTGATCCCTGGTTGGCACTTTGGGCCAATTTTGACCTAGATATGAGCACATTTTGGCTCTTTGGGCCAATTTTGACACAAATCTGGGTCCTGGTTGGCACTTTGGGGCTATTTTGACCCAAATCTGGGCGGTGGTTGGAACTTTTTGGGCCTGTTTTGGTCTAAATTGTGGCACTGGTTGGCAGTTTGGGCCAATTTTGACCTAGATCTGGGCAGATTTTGGCTCTTTGGGTCTATTTTGACCCAAATCTGGGTCCTGGTTGTCTCTTTGGGCAAATTTTGGCCAAAGTCTGAGCACTGGTTGCCTCCTAGGTCATATTTTGACCCAAATTGTGGCACTTGTTGGCTCTTTGAGTCAAATTTTGTCCCAAATCCGGGCACATTTTGGCTTGTTGGGCCAATTTTGACCCATATCTGGGAACACTTTTGCCTTTTTCAAAACTTTGCCTTCCAGATTGGCAGGTTTTTGCTCTTGGAGCCAATTTTGACCCCAATCTGGGCACATTTTGACCCTTTTTGTCCAGTTTTGCCCCACACCTGAGGATGCTCTTGCCTTGTCCGGGCGTTACTGGTGCAAACCGGGGGGAGTTTTTCTTTTTGGGGGCGTTTTGTGGCGTGGGAGGGACGAGCTCAGCCGGTGGCCGCTGGGGCAGGGGGGATTTTGTGCTGCTCTGTGTCACCGTGGGTGCTGGTGATGGTTGGGGTGCTGCTGCTCCCACGGTGGTGCCGGCGGTGCCAAAAAGGTGCCGGGGCTCAGCCCCGCTGCGGCCGGGGGGGTCTTTCCCGCGGGACCATCCCCCGGGGGTGCCTCTTCCCCTTTCTGGCCGCGTCTGACGGAGCCCGGCGACGCTTTTCCTGTCCCAACCACTTCTTCAGCAAATTGAGGGCATATTTTACCCTTTATTGTCAATTTTCCAGCAAACCTCAGGATATTTTGCCCTGTTTTGCCTCTTTTGTCCTCAATCCGGCCCTTCGCTAGCTCTGGGGTCCCATCTGGTCCCAAATCTGGTCCCACTTCGACCCTCTTGGTCCAGATTTGCCTTAAATCTTTGTACTCGTTGGCTGCTTGGGCAGTTTTGACCCAAACCTGGTCACGCTTTGCCCCTTTGGTTGACATTTGACCCAAACCTGGGCACTGGTTGGCTCTTGGGTCTTGTGTGGTCTCAGATCTGGGCACACTTGGACACTTTTTGGCCAATTCTGCCTTAAACTTCGGCATGTTTAGGCCCACTGGTGCAGTTTTGACCCAAATCAGGGCACAGGTTTTCTCTTGGGGCCAATTTTTGACAATACTGGACATGGATTGGCTCTTGGGGCCTCTTTTGCCCCAAATCTGGGCAGATTTTGGCACTTTGGGCCAACTTTGCCCCAAATCTGGGCATATTTTGGCTCTTTGAGCCTATTTTGTCTCAAATCTGGGCCCTGGTTGGCACTTTTTGGGCTATTTTGATCCGAATCCTGGCACTGGTTGGCACTTTGGGCCTATTTTGACACTAATTTGATCCCTGGCAGGTCCTTTGGGCCGATTTTAAACTGAAATCTGGGCATGTTTTGTCTCTTTGGGCCTATATTGACCCAAATCTGGGTCCTGGTTGTCACTTTGGGCCTATTTTGACCCAAATCTGGGCCCTGGATGGAACATTGGGCCTATTTTGACCCAAATCTGGGTCCTGGTTGTCACTTTGGGCCTATTTTGTCCCAAATCTGTGCCCTGGTTGGTACCTTGGGCCTATTTTGACCCAAATCAGGGCACGTGTTGGCTCTTTGGGCCTATTTTGACCTGAATCTGGGCCCTGGTTTTGAACTTTGGGCCTATTTTGACCCCAGTCTGGGCCCTGGTTGGCACTTTGGGCCTCTTTTAAACCAAAGTCTGAGCACTGGTTGCCTCCTAGGTCATATTTTGGCCCAAATCAGGGCACGTGTTGGCTCTTTGGGCCCAATTTTGTCCCAAATGCGGGCACGTGTTGGCTTGTTGGGCCAATTTTGACCCAAATCTGGGAACACTTTTGCCTTTTTCAAAACTTTGCCTTCCAGATTGGCAGGTTTTTGCTCTTGGAGCCAATTTTGTCCCAAATCTGGGCACATTTTGACCCTTTTCGTCCAGTTTTGCCCCACACCTGAGGATGCTCTTGCCTTGTCCGGGCGTTACTGGTGCAAACCTGGGGGAGTTTTTCTTTTTGGGGGCGTTTTGTGGCGTGGGAGGGACGAGCTCAGCCGGTGGCCGCTGGGGCAGGGGGGATTTTGTGCTGCCCTGTGTCACCGTGGGTGATGGTTGGGGTGCTGCTGCTCCCACGGTGGTGCCGGCGGTGCCAAAAAGGTGCCGGGGCTCAGCCCCGCTGCGGCCGGGGGGGTCTTTCCCGTGGGACCATCCCCCGGGGGTGCCTCTTCCCCTTTCTGGCCGCGTCTGACGGAGCCCGGCGACGCTTTTCCTGTCCCAACCACTTCTTCAGCAAATTGAGGGCATTTTTTACCCTTTATTGTCAATTTTCCAGCAAACCTCAGGATATTTTGCCCTGTTTTGCCTCTTTTGTCCTCAATCCGGCCCTTCGCTAGCTCTGGGGTCCCATCTGGTCCCAAATCTGGTCCCACTTCGACCCTCTTGGTCCAGATTTGCCTTAAATCTTTGCACTCGTTGGCTGCTTGGGCAGTTTTGACCCAAACCTGGTCACGCTTTGCCCCTTTGGTTGACATTTGACCCAAACCTGGGCACTGGTTGGCTCTTGGGTCTTGTGTGGTCTCAGATCTGGGCACACTTGGACCCTTTTTGCCCACTTTTGCCTTAAACTTTGGCATGTTTAGGCCCACTGGTCCAATTTTGACGAAAATCAGGGGACTCGTTGTTTCTTGGGGCCAATTTTTGACAATACTGGACATGGATTGGCTCTTGGGGCCTCCTTTGCCCCAAATCTGGGCAGATTTTGGCACTTTGGGCCAACTTTGACCCAAATCTGGGCATATTTTGGCTCTTTGAGCCTATTTTGACTCAAATTTGGGCCCTGGTTTGCACTTTTTGGGCTATTTTGATCCGAATCCTGGCACTGGTTGGCATTTTGGGCCTATTTTGACAGTAATTTGATCCCTGGTTGGCACTTTGGGCCTATTTTTGACCCAAATCTGGGCCCTGGTTGGCACTTTGGGCCAATTTTAAACCCAGGTATGGATATGTTTTGTCTCTTTGGGCCTATTTTCACCAAAATCTGGGTCCTGGTTGGAACTTTTTGGGCCTATTTTGGTCTAAATTGTGGCACTGGTTGGCACTTTGGGCCTATTTTGACACCTAGGTGATCCCTGGTTGGCACTTTGGGCCAATTTTGACCTAGATATGAGCACATTTTGGCTCTTTGGGCCAATTTTGACCCAAATCTGGGCCCTGGTTGGCACTTTGGGCCAATTTTAAACCCAAGTATGGATATGTTTTGTCTCTTTGGGCCTATTTTGACCAAAATCTGGGTCCTGGTTGGCACTTTGGGGCTATTTTGACCCAAATCTGGGCGGTGGTTGGAACTTTTTGGGCCTGTTTTGGTCTAAATTGTGGCACTGGTTGGCAGTTTGGGCCAATTTTGACCTAGATATGAGCAGATTTTGGCTCTTTGGGTCTATTTTGACCCAAATCTGGGTCCTGGTTGTCTCTTTGGGCAAATTTTGGCCAAAGTCTGAGCACTGGTTGCCTCGTTGGTCATATTTTGACCCAAATTGTGGCACTTGTTGGCTCTTTGAGTCAAATTTTGTCCCAAATCCGGGCACATTTTGGCTTGTTGGGCCAATTTTGACCCATATCTGGGAACACTTTTGCCTTTTTCAAAACTTTGCCTTCCAGATTGGCAAGTTTTTGCTCTTGGAGCCAATTTTGACCCAAATCTGGGCACATTTTGACCCTTTTTGTCCAGTTTCGCCCCACGCCTGTGGGTGCTCTTGCCTTGTCCGGGCGTTACTGGTGCAAACCTGGGGGAGTTTTTCTTTTTGGGGGCGTTTTGTGGCGTGGGAGGGACGAGCTCAGCCGGTGGCCGCTGGGGCAGGGGGGATTTTGTGCTGCTCTGTGTCACCGTGGGTGATGGTGCTGCTTGGGCTGGAACTCCCACGGTGGTGCCGGCGGTGCCAAAAAGGTGCCGGGGCTCAGCCCCGCTGCGGCCGGGGGGGTCTTTCCCGCGGGACCATCCCCCGGGGGTGCCTCTTCCCCTTTCTGGCCGCGTCTGACGGAGCCCGGCGACGCTTTTCCTGTCCCAACCACTTCTTCAGCAAATTGGGGGCATATTTTACCCTTTAATGTCAATTTTCCAGCAAACCTCAGGATATTTTGCTCTGTTTTGCCTCTTTTGTCCCCAATCCGGCCCTTTGTTGATTCTTGTGACCCGTCTGGTCCCAAATCTGGTCCCACTTTGACCCTCTTGGTCCAGTTTTGGCTGAACTCTTGCCACTCGTTGGCTCCTTGGTCAATTCTGACCCAAACCTGGTCACACTTTGCCCCTTTGGTTGACATTTGACCCAAACCTGGGCACTGCTTGGCTCTTGGGTCTTGTGTGGTCTCAGATCTGGGCACGCTTGGACAGTATTTGGCCAGTTTTGCCTTAAACTTTGGTATGATTTGGCACACTGGTCCAATTTTGACCCAAATCAGGGGACTCGTTGTCTCTTGGGGCCAATTTTTGACAAAACTGGACACGGGTTGGCTCTTGGGGCCTCTTTTGCCCCATATCAGGGCAGATTTTGGCACTTTGGGCCAACTTTGACCCAAATCTGGCATATTTTGGCTCTTGGGGCCTATTTTGACCCAAATCTGGGTCCTGGTTGGCACATTTTGGACTATTTTGATCTAAATCGTGGCACTGCTTGGCACTTTGGGCCTATTTTGACACTAATTTGATCCCTGGTTGGCACTTCGGGCCTATTTTGGCCCAAATCTGGGCACATTTTGGCACTTTGGGCCAATTTTAAACCCAGGTATGGATATGTTTTGTCTCTTTGGGTCTCTTTTGACCCAAATCTGTGTCCTGGTTGGCACTTTGGGGCTATTTTGACACTAGTTTGAGCCCTAGTTAGATCTTTATTGCTAATATTGGCCCAAATCTGGGCCCTGGTTGGCAGTTTGGGCCTGTTTTGACCCAAATCTGGGCCCTGGTTTGCAATTTCAGGCTATTTTGACCCAAAGCTGGGCCCTGATTGGAACTTTGGGCCAATTTTGACCCAAATCTGGTCCCTGGTTTGCACTTGGGGCCTATTTTGTCCCAATCTGGTCCCCGGTTGGAACTTTGGGCCTATTTTGACCCAAACTGTGGCACGTGTTGGCTCTTTGGGCCAAATTTTGTCCCAAATCTGGGCACATTTTGGCTTGTTGGGCCAATTTTGACCCAAATTTGGGAACCCCTTTGCCTTTTTGAGCCAATTTTGACCCAAATCTGGGCACATTCTGACCCTTTTCGTCCAGTTTTGCCCCACACCTGAGGATGCTCTTGCCTTGTCTGGGCGTTACTGGTGCAAACCTGGGGGAGTTTTTCTTTTTGGGGGCGTTTTGTGGCGTGGGAGGGACGAGCTCAGCCGGTGGCCGCTGGGGCAGGGGGGATTTTGTGCTGCCCTGTGTCACCGTGGGTGCTGGTGCTGGTTGGTATCCTGCTCCCACGGTGGTGCCGGCGGTGCCAAAAAGGTGCCGGGGCTCAGCCCCGCTGTGGCCGGGGGGGTCTTTCCCGCGGGACCATCCCCCGGGGGTGCCTCTTCCCCTTTCTGGCCGTGTCTGACGGAGCCCGGCGACGCTTTTCCTGTCCCAACCACTTCTTGAGCAAATTGGGGGCATTTTTTACCCCAATCCGGCACTTTGCTAATACTTGTGACCCGTCTGGTCCCAAATCTGGTCCCACTTTGACCCTCTTGGTCCAGTTTTGGCTGAACTCTTGCCACTCGTTGGCTGCTTGGGCAGTTTTGACCCAAACCTGGTCGCACTTTGCCCCTTTGGTTGACATTTGACCCAAACCTGGGCACTGGTTGGCTCTTGGGTCTTGTGTGGTCTCAGATCTGGGCACACTTGGACCCTTTTTGACCCATTTTGCCTTAAACTTTGGTATGATTTGGCACACTGGTCCAATTTTGGCCCAGATCCAAGCACTGGTTGTCTCTTGGGGCCTATTTTGGCCCAGATCTGGTCAGATTTTGGCACTTACGGCCTATTTTGACCCAAATCTGTGCCCAGGTTTGCACTTTGGGCCTATTTTGACCCAAATTTGAGCCCTAGTTGGCACTTTGGGCCTATTTTGACCCAAATCTGGGCCGTGGTTGGAACTTTTTGGGCCTGTTTTGGTCTAAATTGTGGCACTGGTTGGCACTTGGGGCCTATTTTGACCTAGATCTGGGCAGATTTTGGCACTTATGGCCTATTTTGCCCCAAATCTGGGCATGTTTTGTCTCTTGGGGCCTATTTTGGCCCAAATCTGGGCCCAGGGTTGTACTTTGGGCCTATTTTGACCCAAATCTGGGCCGTGGTTGGCACTTTGGAAATATTTTGGCCCAAATCTGGGCCCTGGTTGGCACTTTAGGAAACTTTTGACGCAAGTCTGGGCACTGATTGCAATTTTGGGCCAATTTTGACCCAAACCCAGGCACATTTTGGCTCGTTGGGCCAATTTTGACCCAAATCTGGGCACATTTTGACCCTTTTCGTCCAGTTTTGCCCCACGCCAGAGGATGCTCTTGCCTTGTCCGGGCGTTACTGGTGCAAACCTGGGGGAGTTTTTCTTTTTGGGGGCGTTTTGTGGCGTGGGAGGGACGAGCTCAGCCGGTGGCCGCTGGGGCAGGGGGGATTTTGTGCTGCTCTGTGTCACCGTGGGTGCTGGTGCTTGGGGTGCTGCTGCTCCCACGGTGGTGCCGGCGGTGCCAAAAAGGTGCCGGGGCTCAGCCCCGCTGCGGCCGGGGGGGTCTTTCCCGCGGGACCATCCCCCGGGGGTGCCTCTTCCCCTTTCTGGCCGCGTCTGACGGAGCCCGGCGACGCTTTTCCTGTCCCAACCACTTCTTCAGCAAATTGAGGGCATATTTTACCCTTTATTGTCAATTTTCCAGCAAACCTCAGGATATTTTGCTCTGTTTTACCTCTTTTGTCCCCAATCCGGCCCTTTGTTGATTCTTGTGACCTGTCTGGTCCCAAATCTGGTCCCACTTTGACCCTCTTGGTCCAGTTTTGGCTGAACTCTTGCCACTCGTTGGCTCCTTGGTCCAATTCTGACCCAAACCTGGTCGCACTTTGCCCCTTTGGTTGACATTTGACCCAAACCTGGGCACTGGTTGGCTCTTGGGTCTTGTGTGGTCTCAGGTCTGGGCAAAATTGGACCGTATTTGGCCAATTTTGCCTTAAACTTCGGCATGTTTGGGCCCACTGCTGCAGTTTTGACCCAAATCAGGGGACTCGTTGTTTCTTGGGGCCAATTTTTGACAATACTGGACATGGATTGGCTCTTGGGGCCTCTTTTGCCCCAAATCTGGGCAGATTTTGGCACTTTGGGCCAACTTTGACTGAAATCTGGGCATATTTTGGCTCTTTGAGCCTATTTTGACTCAAATTTGGGCCCTGGTTGGCACTTTTTGGGCTATTTTGATCCGAATCCTGGCACTGCTTGGCACTTTGGGCCTATTGTGACACTAATTTGATCCCTGGTAGGCCCTTTGGGCCAATTGTAAACTGAAATCTGGGCATGTTTTGCCTCTTTGGGCCTATATTGACCCAAATCTGGGTCCTGGTTGGCACTTTGGGCCTATTTTGACCCAAATCTGGGCCCTGGATGGAACATTGGGCCTATTTTGACCCAAATCTGGGTCCTGGTTGTCACTTTGGGCCTATTTTGTCCCAAATCTGTGCCCTGGTTGGTACCTTGGGCCTATTTTGACCCAAATCTGGGCACATTTTGGCTCTTTGGGCCTATTTTGACCTGAATCTGGGCCCTGGTTTTGAACTTTGGGCCTATTTTGACCCCAATCTGGGCCCTGGTTTTGAACTTTGGGTCTATTTTGACCCAAATCTGGGTCCTGGTTGTCTCTTTGGGCAAATTTTGACCCAAGTCTGAGCACTGGTTGCCTCGTTGGTCATATTTTGACCCAAATCAGGGCACGTGTTGGCTCTTTGGGCCCAATTTTGTCCCAAATCCGGGCACATTTTGGCTTGTTGGGCCAATTTTGACCCAAATCTGGGAACACTTTTGCCTTTTTCAAAACTTTGCCTTCCAGATTGGCAGGTTTTTGCTCTTGGAGCCAATTTTGTCCCAAATCTGGGCACATTTTGACCCTTTTCGTCCAGTTTTGCCCCACACCTGAGGATGCTCTTGCCTTGTCTGGGCGTTACTGGTGCAAACCTGGGGGAGTTTTTCTTTTTGGGGGCGTTTTGTGGCATGGGAGGGACGAGCTCAGCCGGTGGCCGCTGGGGCAGGGGGGATTTTGTGCTGCTCTGTGTCACCGTGGGTGCTGGTGCTGGTTGGTATCCTGCTCCCACGGTGGTGCCGGCGGTGCCAAAAAGGTGCCGGAGCTCATCCCCGCTGCGGCCGGGGGGGTCTTTCCCGCGGGACCATCCCCCGGGGGTGCCTCTTCCCCTTTCTGGCCGCGTCTGACGGAGCCCGGCGACGCTTTTCCTGTCCCAACCACTTCTTCAGCAAATTGGGGGCATATTTTACCCTTTATTGTCAATTTTCCAGCAAACCTCAGGATATTTTGCCCTGTTTTGCCTCTTTTGTCCTCAATCCGGCCCTTCGCTAGCTCTGGGGTCCCATCTGGTCCCAAATCTGGTCCCACTTCGACCCTCTTGGTCCAGATTTGCCTTAAATCTTTGTACTTGTTGGCTGCTTGGGCAGTTTTGACCCAAACCTGGTCGCACTTTGCCCCTTTGGTTGACATTTGACCCAAACCTGGGCGCTGGTTGGCTCTTGGGTCTTGTGTGGTCTCAGGTCTGGGCACACTTGGACCCTTTTTGCCCACTTTTGCCTTAAACTTTGGCATGTTTAGGCCCACTGCTGCAGTTTTGACGAAAATCAGGGGACTCGTTGTTTCTTGGGGCCAATTTTTGACAAAACTGGACATGGATTGGCTCTTGGGGCCTCCTTTGCCCCAAATCTGGGCAGATTTTGGCACTTTGGGCCAACTTTGACCCAAATCTGGGCATATTTTGGCTCTTTGAGCCTATTTTGACTCAAATTTGGGCCCTGATTGGCACTTTTTGGGCTATTCTGATCCGAATCCTGGCACTGGTTGGCACTTTGGGCCTATTTTGACAGTAATTTGATCCCTGGTTGGCACTTTGGGCCTATTTTTGACCCAAATCTGGGCACATTTTGGCACTTTGGGCCAATTTTAAACCCAAGTATGGATATGTTTTGTCTCTTTGGGCCTATTTTCACCAAAATCTGGGTCCTGGTTGGAACTTTTTGGGCCTATTTTGGTCTAAATTGTGGCACTGGTTGGCACTTTGGGCCTATTTTGACACTTACGTGATCCCTGGTTGGCACTTTGGGCCAATTTTGACCTAGATATGAGCACATTTTGGCTCTTTGGGCCAATTTTGACCCAAATCTGGGCCCTGGTTGGCACTTTGGGCCAATTTTAAACCCAAGTATGGATATGTTTTGTCTCTTTGGGCCTATTTTGACCAAAATCTGGGTCCTGGTTGGCACTTTGGGGCTATTTTGACCCAAATCTGGGCGGTGGTTGGAACTTTTTGGGCCTGTTTTGGTCTAAATTGTGGCACTGGTTGGCAGTTTGGGCCAATTTTGACCTAGATATGAGCAGATTTTGGCTCTTTGGGTCTATTTTGACCCAAATCTGGGCCCTGGTTGTCTCTTTGGGCAAATTTTGACCCAAGTCTGAGCACTGGTTGCCTCCTAGGTCATATTTTGACCCAAATTGTGGCACTTGTTGGCTCTTTGAGTCAAATTTTGTCCCAAATCCGGGCACATTTTGGCTTGTTGGGCCAATTTTGACCCAAATCTGGGAACACTTTTGCCTTTTTCAAAACTTTGCCTTCCAGATTGGCAGGTTTTTGCTCTTGGAGCCAATTTTGTCCCAAATCTGGGCACATTTTGACCCTTCTTGTCCAGTTTCGCCCCACGCCTGTGGGTGCTCTTGCCTTGTCTGGGCATTACTGGTGCAAACCTGGGGGAGTTTTTCTTTTTGGGGGCGTTTTGTGGCGTGGGAGGGACGAGCTCAGCCGGTGGCCGCTGGGGCAGGGGGGATTTTGTGCTGCTCTGTGTCACCGTGGGTGCTGGTGATGGTTGGGGTGCTGCTGCTCCCACGGTGGTGCCGGCGGTGCCAAAAAGGTGCCGGGGCTCAGCCCCGCTGCGGCCGGGGGGGTCTTTCCCGCGGGACCATCCCCCGGGGGTGCCTCTTCCCCTTTCTGGCCGCGTCTGACGGAGCCCGGCGACGCTTTTCCTGTCCCAACCACTTCCTCTAGCAAATTGAGGGCATATTTTACCCTTTATTGTCAATTTTCCAGCAAACCTCAGGATATTTTGCCCTGTTTTGCCTCTTTTGTCCTCAATCCGGCCCTTCGCTAGCTCTGGGGTCCCATCTGGTCCCAAATCTGGTCCCACCTCGACCCTCTTGGTCCAGATTTGCCTTAAATCTTTGTACTCGTTGGCTGCTTGGGCAGTTTTGACCCAAACCTGGTCACGCTTTGCCCCTTTGGTTGACATTTGACCCAAACCTGGGCACTGGTTGGCTCTTGGGTCTTGTGTGGTCTCAGATCTGGGCACGCTTGGACAGTATTTGGCCAGTTTTGCCTTAAACTTTAGTATGATTTGGCACACTGGTCCAATTTTGGCCCAGATCCAAGCACTGGTTGTCTCTTGGGGCCGATTTTGGCCCAAATCTGGGCCCAGGTTTGCACTTTGGGCCTATTTTGACAATAATTTAAGCCCTTGTAAAACTTTTTGCCTATTTTGACCCAAATCTGGGCCCTGGTTGGCACTTGGGGTCTATTTGACCCAAATCTGGTCCTGGTTGGCACTCTGGGACTATTTTGACCCAAATCTGGGCCGTGGTTGGAACTTTTTGGGCCTGTTTTGGTCTAAATTGTGGCACTGGTTGGCACTTGGGGCCTATTTTGACCTAGATCTGGGCAGATTTTGGCACTTATGGCCTATTTTGACCCAAATCTGGGCATGTTTTGTCTCTTGGGGCCTATTTTGGCCCAAATCTGGGCCCAGGGTTGTACTTTGGGCCTATTTTGACCCAAATCTGGGCCGTGGTTGGCACTTTGGAAATATTTTGGCCCAAATCTGGGCCCTGGTTGGCACTTTAGGAAACTTTTGACGCAAGTCTGGGCACTGATTGCAATTTTGGGCCAATTTTGACCCAAACCCAGGCACATTTTGGCTCGTTGGGCCAATTTTGACCCAAATCTGGGCACATTTTGACCCTTTTCGTCCAGTTTTGCCCCATGCCAGAGGATGCTCTTGCCTTGTCTGGGCATTACTGGTGCAAACCTGGGGGAGTTTTTCTTTTTGGGGGCGTTTTGTGGCGTGGGAGGGACGAGCTCAGCCGGTGGCCGCTGGGGCAGGGGGGATTTTGTGCTGCTCTGTGTCACCGTGGGTGATGGTGCTGCTTGGGGTGCTGCTCCCACGGTGGTGCCGGCGGTGCCAAAAAGGTGCCGGGGCTCAGCCCCGCTGCGGCCGGGGGGGTCTTTCCCGCGGGACCATCCCCCGGGGGTGCCTCTTCCCCTTTCTGGCCGCGTCTGACGGAGCCCGGCGACGCTTTTCCTGTCCCAACCACTTCTTCAGCAAATTGAGGGCATTTTTTACCCTTTATTGTCAATTTTCCAGCAAACCTCAGGATATTTTGCCCTGTTTTGCCTCTTTTGTCCCCAATCCGGCCCTTTGTTGATTCTTGTGACCTGTCTGGTCCCAAATCTGGTCCCACTTTGACCCTCTTGGTCCAGTTTTGGCTGAACTCTTGCCACTCGCTGGCTGCTTGGGCAGTTTTGACCCAAACCTGGTCACGCTTTGCCCCTTTGGTTGACATTTGACCCAAACCTGGGCACTGGTTGGCTCTTGGGTCTTGTGTGGTCTCAGATCTGGGCACACTTGGACACTTTTTGGCCAATTCTGCCTTAAACTTCGGCATGTTTGGGCCCACTGGTGCAGTTTTGACCCAAATCAGGGCACAGGTTTTCTCTTGGGGCCAATTTTTGACAATACTGGACATGGATTGGCTCTTGGGGCCTCTTTTGCCCCAAATCTGGGCAGATTTTGGCACTTTGGGCCAACTTTGACCCAAATCTGGGCATATTTTGGCTCTTTGAGCCTATTTTGTCTCAAATCTGGGCCCTGGTTGGCACTTTTTGGGCTATTTTGATCCGAATCCTGGCACTGGTTGGCACTTTGGGTCTATTTTGACACTAATTTGATCCCTGGTAGGCCCTTTGGGCCAATTTAAAACCGAAATCTGGGCATGTTTTGTCTCTTTGGGCCTATTTGGACCCAAATCTGAGTCCTGGTTGGCACTTGGGCCTATTTTGACCCAAATCTGGGCACATTTTGGCACTTTGGGCCTATTTTGACCCAAATCTGGTCCCACTTTGACCCTCTTGGTCCAGATTTGCCTTAAATCTTTGCACTTGCTGGCTCGTTGGTTCAATTCTAACCCAAACCTGGTCACACTTTGCCCCTTTGGTTGACATTTGACCCAAACCTGGGCACTGGTTGGCTCTTGGGTCTTGTGTGGTCTCAGATCTGGGCACACTTGGACCCTGTTTGGCCAATTTTGCCTTAAACTTTGGCATGTTTGGGCCCACTGCTGCAGTTTTGACCCAAATCAGGGCACAGGTTTTCTCTTGGGGCCAATTTTTGACAAAACTGGACACGGATTGGCTCTTGGGGCCTCTTCTGCCCCAAATCTGGGCAGATTTTGGCACTTTGGGCCAACTTTGACCCAAATCTAGGTATATTTTGCCTCTTGGGGCCTATTTTGACCCAAATCTGGGTCCAGGTTTTGCACCTTTTGGACTATCTTGATCTAAATTGTGGCACTGCTTGGCACTTTGGGCCTATTTTTGGCCCAAATCTGGGCACATTTTGGCACTTTGGGCCAATTTTAAACCCAAATATGGATATGTTTTGTCTCTTTGGGCCTCTTTTGACCCAAATCTGTGTCCTGGTTTGCACGCTGGGCGTAATTTGACACTAATTTGAGCCCTAGTTAGATCTTTGTTGCTAATATTGGCCCAAATCTGGGCCCCGGTTGGCAGTTTGGGCCTATTTTGACCCAAATCTGGGCCCTGGTTGGCAATTTCAGGCTATTTTGACCCAAAGCTGGGCCCTGATTGGAACTCTGAGACGATTTTGTCCCAATCTGTGCCCTGGTTGGCACTTTGGGCCTATTTTGACCCAAATCTGGGCACATTTTGGCTCTTTGGGCCTATTTTGACCCAAATCTGGGCCCTGGTTGGCACTTTGGGCCTATTTTGACCCAAATCTGGGCCCTGGATGGAAGATTGGGCTAATTTTGTCCCAAATCTGGGCCCTGGTTGGTACCTTGGGCCTATTTTGACCCAAATCTGGGCACACTTTGGCTCGTTGGGCCTATTTTGACCTGAATCTGGGCCCTGGTTTTGAACTTTGGGCCTATTTTGACCTGAATCTGGGCCCTGGTTTTGAACTTTGGGCCTATTTTGACCTGAATCTGGGCCCTGGTTTTGAACTTTGGGCCTATTTTGACCCCAGTCTGGGCCCTGGTTGGCACTTTGGGCCTCTTTTGACCAAAGTCTGAGCACTGGTTGCCTCCTAGGTCATATTTTGACACAAATCAGGGCACGTGTTGGCTCTTTGGGCCCAATTTTGTCCCAAATGCGGGCACATTTTGGCTTGTTGGGCCAATTTTGACCCAAATCTGGGAACGCTTTTGCCTTTCTGCAAAGTTTTGCCTTCCAGATTAGCAAGTTTTTGCTCTTGGAGCCAATTTTGACCCAAATCTGGGCACATTTTGGCTCATTGGGCCAATTTTGTCCCAAATCTGGGCACATTTTGACCCTTTTCGTCCAGTTTTGCCCCACACCTGAGGATGCTCTTGCCTTGTCCGGGCGTTACTGGTGCAAACCTGGGGGAGTTTTTCTTTTGGGGGCGTTTTGTGGCGTGGGAGGGACGAGCTCAGCCGGTGGCCGCTGGGGCAGGGGGGATTTTGTGCTGCCCTGTGTCACCGTGGGTGCTGGTGCTGGTTGGGGTGCTGCTCCCACGGTGGTGCCGGCGGTGCCAAAAAGGTGCCGGGGCTCAGCCCCGCTGCGGCCGGGGGGGTCTTTCCCGTGGGACCATCCCCCGGGGGTGCCTCTTCCCCTTTCTGGCCGCGTCTGACGGAGCCCGGCGACGCTTTTCCTGTCCCAACCACTTCTTCAGCAAATTGAGGGCATATTTTACCCTTTATTGTCAATTTTCCAGCAAACCTCAGGATATTTTGCCCTGTTTTGCCTCTTTTGTCCTCAATCCGGCCCTTCGCTAGCTCTGGGGTCCCATCTGGTCCCAAATCTGGTCCCACTTCGACCCTCTTGGTCCAGATTTGCCTTAAATCTTTGCACTCGTTGGCTGCTTGGGCAGTTTTGACCCAAACCTGGTCACGCTTTGCCCCTTTGGTTGACATTTGACCCAAACCTGGGCACTGGTTGGCTCTTGGGTCTTGTGTGGTCTCAGATCTGGGCACACTTGGACCCTTTTTGCCCACTTTTGCCTTAAACTTTGGCATGTTTAGGCCCACTGGTCCAATTTTGACGTAAATCAGGGGACTCGTTGTTTCTTGGGGCCAATTTTTGACAATACTGGACATGGATTGGCTCTTGGGGCCTCCTTTGCCCCAAATCTGGGCAGATTTTGGCACTTTGGGCCAACTTTGACCCAAATCTGGGCATATTTTGGCTCTTTGAGCCTATTTTGACTCAAATTTGGGCCCTGGTTGGCACTTTTTGGGCTATTCTGATCCGAATCCTGGCACTGGTTGGCATTTTGGGCCTATTTTGACAGTAATTTGATCCCTGGCAGGTCCTTTGGGCCAATTTTAAACTGAAATCTGGGCATGTTTTGTCTCTTTGGGCCTATATTGACCCAAATCTGGGTCCTGGTTGTCACTTTGGGCCTATTTTGACCCAAATCTGGGCCCTGGATGGAACATTGGGCCTATTTTAACCCCAATCTGTGCCCTGGTTGTCACTTTGGGCCTATTTTGTGCCAAATCTGTGCCCTGGTTGGTACCTTGGGCCTATTTTGACCCAAATCTGGGCACATTTTGGCTCGTTGGGCCTATTTTGACCTGAATCTGGGCCCTGGTTTTGAACTTTGGGCCTATTTTGACCCCAATCTGGGCCCTGGTTTTGAACTTTGGGCCTATTTTGACCTGAATCTGGGCCCTGGTTTTGAACTTTGGGCCTATTTTGACCCCAATCTGGGCCCTGGTTTTGAACTTTGGGCCTATTTTGACCCCAGTCTGGGCCCTGGTTGGCACTTTGGGCCTCTTTTGACAAAAGTCTGAGCACTGGTTGCCTCCTAGGTCATATTTTGACCCAAATCAGGGCACGTGTTGGCTCTTTGGACCCAATTTTGTCCCAAATCCGGGCACATTTTGGCTTGTTGGGCCAATTTTGACCCAAATCTGGGAACACTTTTGCCTTTTTCAAAACTTTGCCTTCCAGATTGGCAGGTTTTTGCTCTTGGAGCCAATTTTGTCCCAAATCTGGGCACATTTTGACCCTTTTCGTCCAGTTTTGCCCCACGCCTGAGGATGCTCTTGCCTTGTCTGGGCGTTACTGGTGCAAACCGGGGGGAGTTTTTCTTTTTGGGGGCGTTTTGTGGCGTGGGAGGGACGAGCTCAGCCGGTGGCCGCTGGGGCAGGGGGGATTTTGTGCTGCTCTGTGTCACCGTGGGTGATGGTTGGGGTGCTGCTCCCACGGTGGTGCCGGCGGTGCCAAAAAGGTGCCGGGGCTCAGCCCCGCTGCGGCCGGGGGGGGTCTTTCCCGCGGGACCATCCCCCGGGGGTGCCTCTTCCCCTTTCTGGCCGTGTCTGACGGAGCCCGGCGACGCTTTTCCTGTCCCAACCACTTCTTCAGCAAATTGAGGGCATTTTTTACCCTTTATTGTCAATTTTCCAGCAAACCTCAGGATATTTTGCTCTGTTTTGCCTCTTTTGTCCCCAATCCGGCCCTTTGTTGATTCTTGTGACCTGTCTGGTCCCAAATCTGGTCCCACTTCGACCCTCTTGGTCCAGATTTGCCTTAAATCTTTGCACTCGTTGGCTGCTTGGGCAGTTTTGACCCAAACCTGGTCACACTTTGCCCCTTTGGTTGACATTTGACCCAAACCTGGGCACTGGTTGGCTCTTGGGTCTTGTGTGGTCTCAGATCTGGGCACACTTGGACCCTGTTTGGCCAATTCTGCCTTAAACTTCGGCATGTTTAGGCCCACTGCTGCAGTTTTGACCCAAATCAGGGCACAGGTTTTCTCTTGGGGCCAATTTTTGACAGAACTGGTCACGGATTGGCTCTTGGGACCTCTTCTGCCCCAAATCTGGGCAGATTTTGGCACTTTGGGCCAACTTTGACCCAAATCTAGGTATATTTTGCCTCTTGGGGCCTATTTTGACCCAAATCTGGGTCCAGGTTTTGCACCTTTTGGACTATCTTGATCTAAATTGTGGCACTGCTTGGCACTTTGGGCCTATTTTTGGCCCAAATCTGGGCACATTTTGGCACTTTGGGCCAATTTTAAACCCAAATATGGATATGTTTTGTCTCTTTGGGCCTCTTTTGACCCAAATCTGTGTCCTGGTTTGCACGCTGGGCGTAATTTGACACTAATTTGAGCCCTAGTTAGATCTTTGTTGCTAATATTGGCCTAAATCTGGGCCCCGGTTGGCAGTTTGGGCCTATTTTGACCCAAATCTGGGCCCTGGTTGGCAATTTTCAGGCTATTTTGACCCAAAGCTGGGCCCTGATTGGAACTCTGAGACTATTTTGTCCCAGTCTGTGCCCTGGTTGGCACTTTGGGCCTATTTTGACCCAAATCTGGGCACATTTTGGCTCTTTGAGCCTATTTTGACCCAAATCTGGGCCCTGGTTGGCACTTTGGGCCTATTTTGACCCAAATCTGGGCCCTGGATGGAAGATTGGGCCAATTTTGTCCCAAATCTGTGCCCTGGTTGGTACCTTGGGCCTATTTTGACCCAAATCAGGGCACACTTTGGCTCTTTGGGCCTATTTTGACCCCAATCTGGGCCCTGGTTTTGAACTTTGGGCCTATTTTGACCCCAGTCTGGGCCCTGGTTGGCACTTTGGGCCTCTTTTGACCAAAGTCTGAGCACTGGTTGCCTCCTAGGTCATATTTTGACCCAAACCCGGGCAAATTTTGGCTCTTTGGGCCCAATTTTGTCCCAAATGCGGGCACATTTTGGCTTGTTGGGCCAATTTTGACCCAAATCTGGGAACACTTTTGCCTTTTTCAAAACTTTGCCTTCCAAATTGGCAAGTTTTTGCTCTTGGAGCCAATTTTGTCCCAAATCTGGGCACATTTTGACCCTTTTCGTCCAGTTTTGCCCCACACCTGAGGATGCTCTTCCCTTGTCCGGGCATTACTGGTGCAAACCTGGGGGAGTTTTTCTTTTTGGGGGCGTTTTGTGGCGTGGGAGGGACGAGCTCAGCCGGTGGCCGCTGGGGCAGGGGGGATTTTGTGCTGCTCTGTGTCACCGTGGGTGATGGTGCTGGTTGGGGTGCTGCTCCCACGGTGGTGCCGGCGGTGCCAAAAAGGTGCCGGGGCTCAGCCCCGCTGCGGCCGGGGGGGTCTTTCCCGCGGGACCATCCCCCGGGGGTGCCTCTTCCCCTTTCTGGCTGCGTCTGACGGAGCCCGGCGACGCTTTTCCTGTCCCAACCACTTCTTCAGCAAATTGAGGGCATATTTTACCCTTTATTGTCAATTTTCCAGCAAACCTCAGGATATTTTGCTCTGTTTTACCTCTTTTGTCCCCAATCCGGCCCTTTGTTGATTCTTGTGACCTGTCTGGTCCCAAATCTGGTCCCACTTTGACCCTCTTGGTCCAGTTTTGGCTGAACTCTTGCCACTCATTGGCTGCTTGGGCAGTTTTGACCCAAACCTGGTCCCACTTTGACACTCTTGGTCCAGATTTGCCTTAAATCTTTGCACTCGTTGGTTCCTTGGTCCAATTCTGACCCAAACCTGGTCACGCTTTGCCCCTTTGGTTGACATTTGACCCAAACCTGGGCACTGGTTGGCTCTTGGGTCTTGTGCGGTCTCAGATCTGGGCACACTTGGACCTTTTTTGGGCAATTTTGCCTTAAACTTCGGCATGTTTGGGCCAACTGGTGCAGTTTTGACCCAAATCAGGGCACTCGTTGTCTCTTGGGGCCAATTTTTGACAATACTGGACATGGATTGGCTCTTGGGGCCTCCTTTGCCCCAAATCTGGGCAGATTTTGGCACTTTGGGCCAACTTTGACCCAAATCTGGGCATATTTTGGCTCTTTGAGCCTATTTTGACTCAAATTTGGGTCCTGGTTGGCACTTTTGGGGCTATTTTGATCCGAATCCTGGCACTGCTTGGCACTTTGGGTCTATTGTGACACTAATTTGATCCCTGGTAGGCCCTTTGGGCCAATTGTAAACTGAAATCTGGGCATGTTTTGTCTTTTTGGGCCTATATTGACCCAAATCTGGATCCTGGTTGTCACTTTGGGCCTATTTTGTCCCAAATCTGTGCCCTGGTTGGTACTTTGGGCCTATTTTGACCCAAATCTGGGCACACTTTGACTCGTTGGGCCTATTTTGACCTGAATCTGGGCCCTGGTTTTGAACTTTGGGCCTATTTTGACCCCAGTCTGGGCCCTGGTTTTGAACTTTGGGCCTATTTTGACCTGAATCTGGGCCCTGGTTTTGAACTTTGGGCCTATTTTGACCTGAATCTGGGCCCTGGTTTTGAACTTTGGGCCTATTTTGACCCCAGTCTGGGCCCTGGTTGGCACTTTGGGCCTCTTTTGACCAAAGTCTGAGCACTGGTTGCCTCCTAGGTCATATTTTGGCCCAAATCAGGGCACGTGTTGGCTCTTTGGGCCCAATTTTGTCCCAAATCCGGGCACATTTTGGCTTGTTGGGCCAATTTTGACCCAAATCTGGGAACACTTTTGCCTTTCTGCAAAACTTTGCCTTCCAAATTGGCAAGTTTATGCTCTTGGAGCCAATTTTGTCCCAAATCTGGGCACATTTTGACCCTTTTCGTCCAGTTTTGCCCCATGCCAGATGATGCTCTTGCCTTGTCCGGGCATTACTGGTGCAAACCTGGGGGAGTTTTTCTTTTTGGGGGCGTTTTGTGGCGTGGGAGGGACGAGCTCAGCCGGTGGCCGCTGGGGCAGGGGGGATTTTGTGCTGCCCTGTGTCACCGTGGGTGCTGGTTATTACGTTAAACTTCCTGGAGTCGGCAATGTTCCCGTTAACCACGGTGGTGCCAGCGGTGTCAAAAAGGTGCCGGGGCTCAGCCCCGCTGCGGCCGGGGGGGTCTTTCCCGCGGGACCATCCCCCGGGGGTGCCTCTTCCCCTTTCTGGCCGCGTCTGACGGAGCCCGGCGACGCTTTTCCTGTCCCAACCACTTCTTCAGCAAATTGGGGGCATATTTTACCCTTTATTGTCAATTTTCCAGCAAACCTCAGGATATTTTGCTCTGTTTTACCTCTTTTGTCCCCAATCCGGCCCTTTGTTGATTCTTGTGACCCGTCTGGTCCCAAATCTGGTCCCACTTCGACCCTCTTGGTCCAGTTTTGGCTGAACTCTTGCCACTCGTTGGCTGCTTGGGCAGTATTGACCCAAACCTGGTCACGCTTTGCCCCTTTGGTTGACATTTGACCCAAACCTGGGCACTGGTTGGCTCTTGGGTCTTGTGTGGTCTCAGGTCTGGGCACACTTGGACCCTGTTTGGCCAATTCTGCCTTAAACTTCGGCATGTTTAGGCCCACTGCTGCAGTTTTGACCCAAATCAGGGCACAGGTTTTCTCTTGGGGCCAATTTTTGACAAAACTAGACACGGATTGGCTCTTGGGGCCTCTTCTGCCCCAAATCTGGGCAGATTTTGGCACTTTGGGCCAACTTTGACCCAAATCTAGGTATATTTTGCCTCTTGGGGCCTATTTTGACCCAAATCTGGGTCCAGGTTTTGCACCTTTTGGACTATCTTGATCTAAATTGTGGCACTGCTTGGCACTTTGGGCCTATTTTTGGCCCAAATCTGGGCACATTTTGGCACTTTGGGCCAATTTTAAACCCAAATATGGATATGTTTTGTCTCTTTGGGCCTCTTTTGACCCAAATCTGTGTCCTGGTTTGCACGCTGGGCGTAATTTGACACTAATTTGAGCCCTAGTTAGATATTTGTTGCTAATATTGGCCTAAATCTGGGCCCCGGTTGGCAGTTTGGGCCTATTTTGACCCAAATCTGGGCCCTGGTTGGCAATTTTCAGGCTATTTTGACCCAAAGCTGGGCCCTGATTGGAACTCTGAGACTATTTTGTCCCAATCTGTGCCCTGGTTGGCACTTTGGGCCTATTTTGACCCAAATCTGGGCACATTTTGGCTCTTTGAGCCTATTTTGACCCAAATCTGGGCCCTGGTTGGCACTTTGGGCCTATTTTAACCCAAATCTGGGCCCTGGATGGAAGATTGGGCCAATTTTGTCCCAAATCTGGGCCCTGGTTGGTACCTTGGGCCTATTTTGACCCAAATGAGGGCACGTGTTGGCTCTTTGGGCCTATTTTGACCTGAATCTGGGCCCTGGTTTTGAACTTTGGGCCTATTTTGACCCCAGTCTGGGCCCTGGTTGAAACTTTGGGCCTATTTTGACCCAAATCAGGGAACGTGTTGGCTCTTTGGGCCTATTTTGTCCCAAATCTGGGCCCTGGTTGGTACCTTGGGCCTATTTTGACCCAAATCAGGGCACGTGTTGGCTCTTTGGGCCTATTTTGACCTGAATCTGGGCCCTGGTTTTGAACTTTGGGCCTATTTTGACCCCAGTCTGGGCCCTGGTTGGCACTTTGGGCCTCTTTTGACCCAAGTCTGAGCACTGGTTGCCTCCTAGGTCATATTTTGACCCAAACCCGGGCAAATTTTGGCTCTTTGGGCCCAATTTTGTCCCAAATCCGTGCACATTTTGGCTTGTTGGGCCAATTTTGACCCAAATCTGGGAACACTTTTGCCTTTTTCAAAACTTTGCCTTCCAGATTGGCAGGTTTTTGCTCTTGGAGCCAATTTTGTCCCAAATCTGGGCACATTTTGACCCTTTTCGTCCAGTTTTGCCCCACACCTGAGGATGCTCTTGCCTTGTCCGGGCGTTACTGGTGCAAACCTGGGGGAGTTTTTCTTTTTGGGGGCGTTTTGTGGCGTGGGAGGGACGAGCTCAGCCGGTGGCCGCTGGGGCAGGGGGGATTTTGTGCTGCTCTGTGTCACCGTGGGTGATGGTGCTGGTTGGGGTGCTGCTCCCACGGTGGTGCCGGCGGTGCCAAAAAGGTGCCGGGGCTCAGCCCCGCTGCGGCCGGGGGGGTCTTTCCCGCGGGACCATCCCCCGGGGGTGCCTCTTCCCCTTTCTGGCCGCGTCTGACGGAGCCCGGCGACGCTTTTCCTGTCCCAACCACTTCTTCAGCAAATTGAGGGCATATTTTACCCTTTATTGTCAATTTTCCAGCAAACCTCAGGATATTTTGCTCTGTTTTACCTCTTTTGTCCCCAATCCGGCCCTTTGTTGATTCTTGTGACCTGTCTGGTCCCAAATCTGGTCCCACTTTGACCCTCTTGGTCCAGTTTTGGCTGAACTCTTGCCACTCATTGGCTGCTTGGGCAGTTTTGACCCAAACCTGGTCCCACTTTGACACTCTTGGTCCAGATTTGCCTTAAATCTTTGCACTCGTTGGTTCCTTGGTCCAATTCTGACCCAAACCTGGTCACGCTTTGCCCCTTTGGTTGACATTTGACCCAAACCTGGGCACTGGTTGGCTCTTGGGTCTTGTGCGGTCTCAGATCTGGGCACACTTGGACCTTTTTTGGGCAATTTTGCCTTAAACTTCGGCATGTTTGGGCCAACTGGTGCAGTTTTGACCCAAATCAGGGCACTCGTTGTCTCTTGGGGCCAATTTTTGACAATACTGGACATGGATTGGCTCTTGGGGCCTCCTTTGCCCCAAATCTGGGCAGATTTTGGCACTTTGGGCCAACTTTGACCCAAATCTGGGCATATTTTGGCTCTTTGAGCCTATTTTGACTCAAATTTGGGTCCTGGTTGGCACTTTTGGGGCTATTTTGATCCGAATCCTGGCACTGCTTGGCACTTTGGGTCTATTGTGACACTAATTTGATCCCTGGTAGGCCCTTTGGGCCAATTGTAAACTGAAATCTGGGCATGTTTTGTCTTTTTGGGCCTATATTGACCCAAATCTGGATCCTGGTTGTCACTTTGGGCCTATTTTGTCCCAAATCTGTGCCCTGGTTGGTACTTTGGGCCTATTTTGACCCAAATCTGGGCACACTTTGACTCGTTGGGCCTATTTTGACCTGAATCTGGGCCCTGGTTTTGAACTTTGGGCCTATTTTGACCCCAGTCTGGGCCCTGGTTTTGAACTTTGGGCCTATTTTGACCCCAGTCTGGGCCCTGGTTTTGAACTTTGGGCCTATTTTGACCTGAATCTGGGCCCTGGTTTTGAACTTTGGGCCTATTTTGACCTGAATCTGGGCCCTGGTTTTGAACTTTGGGCCTATTTTGACCCCAGTCTGGGCCCTGGTTGGCACTTTGGGCCTCTTTTGACCAAAGTCTGAGCACTGGTTGCCTCCTAGGTCATATTTTGGCCCAAATCAGGGCACGTGTTGGCTCTTTGGGCCCAATTGTGTCCCAAATCCGGGCACATTTTGGCTTGTTGGGCCAATTTTGACCCAAATCTGGGAACACTTTTGCCTTTTTCAAAACTTTGCCTTCCAGATTGGCAGGTTTTTGCTCTTGGAGCCAATTTTGTCCCAAATCTGGGCACATTTTGACCCTTTTTGTCCAGTTTTGCCCCACACCTGAGGATGCTCTTGCCTTGTCCGGGCGTTACTGGTGCAAACCTGGGGGAGTTTTTCTTTTGGGGGGCGTTTTGTGGCGTGGGAGGGACGAGCTCAGCCGGTGGCCGCTGGGGCAGGGGGGATTTTGTGCTGCCCTGTGTCACCGTGGGTGCTGGTTATTACGTTAAACTTCCTGGAGTCGGCAATGTTCCCATTAACCACGGTGGTGCCGGCGGTGTCAAAAAGGTGCCGGGGCTCAGCCCCGCTGCGGCCGGGGGGGTCTTTCCCGCGGGACCATCCCCCGGGGGTGCCTCTTCCCCTTTCTGGCCGCGTCTGACGGAGCCCGGCGACGCTTTTCCTGTCCCAACCACTTCTTCAGCAAATTGAGGGCATATTTTACCCTTTATTGTCAATTTTCCAGCAAACAACAATTTGTTTTTCTTTTTTTTGCCTCTTTTGTCCCCAGTCTGGCCCTTCGCTAGCTCTGGGGTCCCATCTGGTCCCAAATCTGGTCCCACTTCGACCCTTTTGGTCCAGATTTGCCTTAAATCTTTGCACTCGTTGGCTGCTTGGGCAGTTTTGACCCAAACCTGGTCACGCTTTGCCCCTTTGGTTGACATTTGACCCAAACCTGGGCACTGGTTGGCTCTTGGGTCTTGTGTGGTCTCAGGTCTGGGCACACTTGGGCCCCTTTTGACCCATTTTGCCTTAAACTTTGGTATGATTTGGCACACTGGTCCAATTTTGGCCCAGATCCAAGCACTGGTTGTCTCTTGGGGCCTATTTTGGCCCAGATCTGGTCAGATTTTGGCACATACGGCCTATTTTGACCCAAATCTGTGCCCAGGTTTGCACTTTGGGCCTATTTTGACCCAAATTTGAGCCCTAGTGGGCACTTTGGGCCTATATTGACCCAAATCTGGGTCCTGGTTTAAACTTTGGGCCTATTTTGACCCAAATCTGGGCCGTGGTTGGAACTTTTTGGGCCTGTTTTGGTCTAAATTGTGGCACTGGTTGGCACTTTGGGCCTATTTTGACCTAGATCTGGGCAGATTTTGGCACTTATGGCCTATTTTGCCCCAAATCTGGGCATGTTTTGTCTCTTGGGGCCTATTTTGGCCCAAATCTGGGCCCAGGGTTGTACTTTGGGCCTATTTTGACCCAAATCTGGGCCGTGGTTGGCACTTTGGAAATATTTTGGCCCAAATCTGGGCCCTGGTTGGCACTTTAGGAAACTTTTGACGCAAGTCTGGGCACTGATTGCAATTTTGGGCCAATTTTGACCCAAACCCAGGCACATTTTGGCTCGTTGGGCCAATTTTAACCCAAATCTGGGCACATTTTGACCCTTTTCGTCCAGTTTTGCCCCATGCCAGAGGATGCTCTTGCCTTGTCCGGGCGTTACTGGTGCAAACCTGGGGGAGTTTTTCTTTTTGGGGGTGTTTTGTGGCGTGGGAGGGACGAGCTCAGCCGGTGGCCGCTGGGGCAGGGGGGATTTTGTGCTGCTCTGTGTCACCGTGGGTGATGGTTGGGGTGCTGCTGTTCCCACGGTGGTGCCGGCGGTGCCAAAAAGGTGCCGGGGCTCAGCCCCGCTGCGGCCGGGGGGGTCTTTCCCGCGGGACCATCCCCCGGGGGTGCCTCTTCCCCTTTCTGGCCGCGTCTGACGGAGCCCGGCGACGCTTTTCCTGTCCCAACCACTTCTTCAGCAAATTGGGGGCATTTTTTACCCCAGTCCGGCACTTTCCTAATACTTGTGACCTGTCTGGTCCCAAATCTGGTCCCACTTCGACCCTCTTGGTCCAGATTTGCCTTAAATCTTTGCACTCGTTGGCTGCTTGGGCAGTTTTGACCCAAACCTGGTCACGCTTTGCCCCTTTGGTTGACATTTGACCCAAACCTGGGCACTGGTTGGCTCTTGGGTCTTGTGTGGTCTCAGGTCTGGGCACACTTGGACCTTTTTTGGGCAATTTTGCCTTAAACTTTGGCATGTTTGGGCCAACTGGTCCAATTTTGACCAAAATCAGGGGACTCGTTGTCTCTTGGGGCCAATTCATGACAAAACTGGACATGGATTGGCTCTTGGGGCCTCCTTTGCCCCAAATCTGGGCAGATTTTGGCACTTTGGGCCAACTTTGACCCAAATCTGGGCATATTTTGGCTCTTTGAGCCTATTTTGACTCAAATTTGGTCCCTGGTTGGCACTTTTTGGGCTATTTTGATCTAAATCGTGGCACCGCTCGGCAGTTTGGGCCTATTGTGACACTAATTTGATCCCTGGTAGGCCCTTTGGGCCAATTGTAAACTGAAATCTGGGCATGTTTTGTCTCTTTGGGCCTATTTGGACCCAAATCTGAGTCCTGGTTGGCACTTGGGCCTATTTTGACCCAAATCTGGGCACATTTTGGCACTTTGGGCCTATTTTGACCTGTCTGGTCCCACTTTGACCCTCTTGGTCCAGATTTGCCTTAAATCTTTGCACTTGTTGGCTTGTTGGTTCAATACTGACCCAAACCTGGTCGCACTTTGCCCCTTTGGTTGACATTTGACCCAAACCTGGGCACTGGTTGGCTCTTGGGTCTTGTGTGGTCTCAGGTCTGGGCACACTTGGACCTTTTTTGGGCAATTTTGCCTTAAACTTTGGCATGTTTGGCCCACTGGTGCGGTTTTGACCAAAATCAGGGCACTGGTTTTGTCTTGGGGCAAATTTTTGACAATACTGGTCGCGGGTTGGCTCCTGGGGCCTCTTTTGCCCCAAATCTGGGCAGATTTTGGCACTTTGGGCCAACTTTGACCCAAATCTGGGCACATTTTTGCTCTTTCAAGCTATTATGACTCAAATCTGAGCCCTGGTTGGCACTTTTTGGGCTATTTCGATCCGCATCCTGGCACTGGATGGCACTTTGGGCCTATTTTGACACTAATTTGATTCCTGGTTGGCACTTTGGGCCTATTTTTGGCCCAAATCTGGGCACATTTTGGCACTTTGGGCCAATTTTAAACCCAAATATGGATATGTTTTGTCTCTTTGGGTCTCTTTTGACCCAAATCTGGGTCCTGGTTGGCACGCTGGGCCTAATTTGACACTAGTTTGAGCCCTAGTTAGATCTTTATTGCTAATATTGGCCCAAATCTGGGCCCCGGTTGGCAGTTAGGCCTGTTTTGACCTGAATCTGGGCCCCGAACGACCCTTTGGGCCTATTTTGACCCAAATCTGGGCCCTGGTTTGCAATTTCAGGCTATTTTGACCCAAAGCTGGGCCCTGATTGGAACTCTGAGCCTATTTTGACCCAAATCTGGTCCCTGGTTAGCACTTTGGGCCTATTTTGACCCAGACTGTGGCACATGTTGACTCGTTGGGCCAAATTTTGCCTCAAATTTGGGCACATTTTGGCTCTTTGGGCCAATTTTGACCCAAATCTGGGCCCTGGTTGGCACTTTGGGCCAATTTTAAACCTAAGTATGGATATGTTTTGTCTCTTTGGGCCTATTTTGACCAAAATCTGGGTCCTGGTTGGCACTTTGGGGCTTTTTTGACCCAAATCTGGGCGGTGGTTGGAACTTTTTGGGCCTGTTTTGGTCTAAATTGTGGCACTGGTTGGCAGTTTGGGCCAATTTTGACCTAGATATGAGCAGATTTTGGCTCTTTGGGTCTATTTTGACCCAAATCTGGGTCCTGGTTGTCTCTTTGGGCAAATTTTGACCCAAGTCTGAGCACTGGTTGCCTCCTAGGTCATATTTTGGCCCAAATCAGGGCACGTGTTGGCTCTTTGGGCCCAATTTTGTCCCAAATCCGGGCACATTTTGGCTTGTTGGGCCAATTTTGACCCAAATCTGGGAACACTTTTGCCTTTTTCAAAACTTTGCCTTCCAGATTGGCAGGTTTTTGCTCTTGGAGCCAACTTTGACCCAAATCTGGGCACATTTTGACCCTTTTCGTCCAGTTTTGCCCCACACCTGAGGATGCTCTTGCCTTGTCCGGGCGTTACTGGTGCAAACCGGGGGGAGTTTTTCTTTTTGGGGGCGTTTTGTGGCGTGGGAGGGACGAGCTCAGCCGGTGGCCGCTGGGGCAGGGGGGATTTTGTGCTGCTCTGTGTCACCGTGGGTGATGGTGCTGGTTGGGGTGCTGCTCCCACGGTGGTGCCGGCGGTGCCAAAAAGGTGCCGGGGCTCAGCCCCGCTGCGGCCGGGGGGGTCTTTCCCGCGGGACCATCCCCCGGGGGTGCCTCTTCCCCTTTCTGGCCGCGTCTGACGGAGCCCGGCGACGCTTTTCCTGTCCCAACCACTTCTTCAGCAAATTGGGGGCATATTTTACCCTTTATTGTCAATTTTCCAGCAAACCTCAGGATATTTTGCTCTGTTTTGACTCTTTTGTCCCCAGTCCGGCCCTTTGCTGGCTCCTGTGACCTGTCTGGTCCCAAATCTGGTCCCACTTTGACCCTCTTGGTCCAGTTTTGGCTGAACTCTTGCCACTCGTTGGCTCCTTGGTCCAATTCTGACCCAAACCTGGTCGCACTTTGCCCCTTTGGTTGACATTTGACCCAAACCTGGGCACTGGTTGGCTCTTGGGTCTTGTGTGGTCTCAGATCTGGGCACACTTGGACCCTTTTTGCCCACTTTTGCCTTAAACTTTGGCATGTTTGGGCCAACTGGTGCAGTTTTGACCAAAATCAGGGGACTCGTTGTCTCTTGGGGCCAATTCATGACAAAACTGGACATGGATTGGCTCTTGGGGCCTCCTTTGCCCCAAATCTGGGCAGACATTGGCACTTTGGGCCAACTTTGACCGAAATCTGGGCATATTTTGGCTCTTTGAGCCTATTTTGACTCAAATTTGGGCCCTGGTTGGCACTTTTGGGGCTATTTTGATCCGAATCCTGGCACTGCTTTGGCACTTTGGGCCTATTTTGACACTAATTTGATCCCTGGTAGGCCCTTTGGGCCAATTTAAAACCGAAATCTGGGCATGTTTTGTCTCTTTGGGCCTATATTGACCCAAATCTGGGTCCTGGTTGTCACTTTGGGCCTATTTTGACTCAAATCTGGGTCCTGGTTGTCACTTTGGGCCTATTTTGTCCCAAAACTGTGCCCTGGTTGGTACCTTGGGCCTATTTTGACCCAAATCAGGGCACGTGTTGGCTCTTTGGGCCTATTTTGTCCCAAATCTGGGCCCTGGTTTTGAACTTTGGGCCTATTTTGACCCCAGTCTGGGCCCTGGTTGGCACTTTGTGGCCTCTTTTGACCAAAGTCTGAGCACTGGTTGCCTCCTAGGTCATATTTTGACCCAAATCAGGGCACGTGTTGGCTCTTTGGGCCCAATTTTGTCCCAAATGCGGGCACATTTTGGCTTGTTGGGCCAATTTTGACCCAAATCTGGGAACACTTTTGCCATTTTCAAAACTTTGCCTTCCAGATTGGCAGGTTTTTGCTCTTGGAGCCAATTTTGTCCCAAATCTGGGCACATTTTGACCCTTTTCGTCCAGTTTTGCCCCACACCTGAGGATGCTCTTGCCTTGTCCGGGCGTTACTGGTGCAAACCTGGGGGAGTTTTTCTTTGTGGGGGGCGTTTTGTGGCGTGGGAGGGACGAGCTCAGCCGGTGGCCGCTGGGGCAGGGGGGATTTTGTGCTGCTCTGTGTCACCGTGGGTGCTGGTGCTTGGGGTGCTGCTGCTCCCACGGTGGTGCCGGCGGTGCCAAAAAGGTGCCGGGGCTCAGCCCCGCTGCGGCCGGGGGGTCTTTCCCGCGGGGACCATCCCCCGGGGGTGCCTCTTCCCCTTTCTGGCCGCGTCTGACGGAGCCCGGCGACGCTTTTCCTGTCCCAACCACTTCTTCAGCAAATTGAGGGCATATTTTACCCTTTATTGTCAATTTTCCAGCAAACCTCAGGATATTTTGCCCTGTTTTGCCTCTTTTGTCCTCAATCCGCCCTTCGCTAGCTCTGGGGTCCCATCTGGTCCCAAATCTGGTCCCACTTTGACCCTCTTGGTCCAGATTTGCCTTAAATCTTTGCACTCGTTGGCTGCTTGGGCAGTTTTGACCCAAACCTGGTCACGCTTTGCCCCTTTGGTTGACATTTGACCCAAACCTGGGCACTGGTTGGCTCTTGGGTCTTGTGTGGTCTCAGATCTGGGCACACTTGGACCTTTTTTGGGCAATTTTGCCTTAAACTTTGGCATGTTTGGGCCCACTGGTGCAGTTTTGACCCAAATCAGGGCACTCGTTGTCTCTTGGGGCCAATTCATGACAAAACTGGACAGGGGTTGGCTCTTGGGGCCTCTTCTGCCCCAAATCTGGGCAGATTTTGGCACTTTGGGCCAACTTTGACCCAAATCTAGGTATATTTTTCCTCTTGGGGCCTATTTTGACCCAAATCTGGGTCCAGGTTTTGCACCTTTTGGACTATCTTGATCTGAATTGTGGCACTGCTTGGCACTTTGGGCCTATTTTTGGCCCAAATCTGGGCACATTTTGGCACTTTGGGCCAATTTTAAACCGAAATATGGATATGTTTTGTCTCTTTGGGCCTCTTTTGACCCAAATCTGTGTCCTGGTTTGCACGCTGGGCGTAATTTGACACTAATTTGAGCCCTAGTTAGATCTTTGTTGCTAATATTGGCCTAAATCTGGGCCCCCGGTTGGCAGTTTGGGCCTATTTTGACCCAAATCTGGGCCCTGGTTGGCAATTTCAGGCTATTTTGACCCAAAGCTGGGCCCTGATTGGAACTCTGAGACGATTTTGTCCCAATCTGTGCCCTGGTTGGCACTTTGGGCCTATATTGACCCAAATCTGGGCACATTTTGGCTCTTTGGGCTATTTTGACCCAAATCTGGGCCCTGGTTGGCACTTTGGGCCTATTTTGACCCAAATCTGGGCCCTGGATGGAAGATTGGGCTAATTTTGTCCCAAATCTGTGCCCTGGTTGGTACCTTGGGCCTATTTTGACCCAAATCTAGGCACACTTTGGCTCGT